>NC_051162.1:132239340-132301840 GCF_013339745.2 Dermacentor silvarum
CCCACAGAAATTTTACGTGAGGGGTGGTTAATATAAGGCTATTACAATAATCATTCAATGGTGCTATTGAAATGTGCAACATTGCTGTGCTGGATGACGTGCATAGGAAGATCGTTCCAGCTGTTTGCGCACCGTACAATCATTTGACCACAATTCAAAAGCTGCGTGTATTGGTTCCTCGTACAATGGTCGGATAGATACCCACAGGACCGATTCTTCCCATTGAATTTACGCTCACGAGCTATTTCATTACTACAATGACCCGTTCGGACTCTGCGCCAGTTTGGGCAATCTGGGGTTTAACATTCTCAGTAGTAGTACATACACAGGCACTTTTGCACACCGCTCCTATCGCAATGCAAACGACGCGGAACCCGAAACCCGTGCTCAGTACGTGCCGTGGGAGTGATAACAATCTCCAATGTACGGGAGTGTGACCTAGCCGTAGCGGCGATGGAATTACAAAACCTCCTCTGCGTCCCACAAATGCTTTGTAATTCTTACGCGGTCGAATGAGCATAAGAACATATATACATATATACGGCGGGAAAAGATCGAAGAGAGGCCAGGTAGGACTGCGATGGATCGAATGACTTGGCTGCTCCTCTAAGGAAGCAAAATGGCGCAATACAACGGACGGTATATCTTCGTACACGCTGGTATTTCTGTTCGGCACAAAACTTGGTCCCCTGGAACTCAAACGAGCAGCAACACAACAATGTCGGTAGCGACAGTCGACGGAGGCGGTAATATTTTTCAGACAATGTCGCAGCCTAGCGCTATTGTCACGTGAAGCCTTCTTGTTAAAGAATAATTTTAACCACTGTTAGTGTTATTTGAACCTTCGTGTTTAAGTGTCGAAACAAGTTGCACGCTCATAGTGGCGCCGCGTTACGTTTAGACTGCCCGCGCTTTTACGCAAACAGGAGCCCATCCGAACGTCGGGTTTCCCTTTCTGCCCAAAAGAGGGCCCTACGGGCAGCATCGCACTATATCAGACCGAGAACCAACGAGCAGCTTCGCGGGAAAGCTGCTCTGCTGTGCGGTCGGAGCGTTGGGACTCAAACACTCAAATGACAGCTGGACCGCGGAAGGCCATGGGTATTCTGTGACAGCAGTCAGAGACCCAGACAAGGATACAAAACTGGGGCCGCTTGCGTGAATGATTTTATCCGTGGGTGTTATTTGCCCGGGTAGAAAATCTTCGCGTAAGTAAGTTGACATACGATAAGTTGTCGAGCGGCAAAGGAAGAGTGGCGTCACAGGCGGGGGTGCAAGGAGGGCTTTTCGGGGTGGCTGACGCGGCAGATGCAAGGCGCAGCATCTCAGCGGTGGTGGGCAGGTGATCGCAACCCGAGTCTGTCGTGCACCCCGCGGTCGATGGCCACGCTGAAATCGCTGTCCAAATCAGTTCCATGCGGTTGCTCTGCTTTGGTGTATACCGTTGATTTTCAAACGTAAGCTGACACGGACCACTACGTCACAGATTTCAAAACAATAATACAAGCATACAGCAACAACAAACAGGGAAGTAAAGAGGGATTGACACGTTTAGAAAATTAGAGAATAACACCAAAGAAACGATAATTTGTCAGTCAACTTTCTATCCGCGCTTATTAGTACCACACATTTCTGGGAGCGATGTACGCCCTTTCTGCAACACGAAGACGCAGGCTCGTCAACGCGACTTGTATTTTCCGCCTAGATGCTTTGCAGTGAAGACGAAGCAAAAAAAAAAAAGCTTGGGAACTGACGGTTGCAAGAATAAAAAAAAAAAGAAAGAACGAAAAAGAAAACGCCGCTACTTTCAGTTTGATCTTGTAATATTGGCCTCAAACATTATGTGAGAAAATATTGTTGCTCGCAGGAATTATAACCTAAGCTTATGATATAGTCCTGGAGAAGAGTTTTTTAGTAATGCAATATTTTTAAATTTCTAGCGGTGTATAAGAAAGAGAAGATAATTACACTTTCTTAAAAACAGCTTTAGGTGAAATCACGAAGAGTATAATTACAAGAAACTAAATCGGGTAGTTATGAGTTAGGTGCGCCTGCTTTGCGGTTGGGCTTTCTGGCAAGATCTAGTTTTGAATTTTACGACAAAATTAAAATACCGGGCAATTGGCCGAAAGCTTTCATTAGACGAACTATACAGCTTCAAAAAGAGTTGTACATAGGACGAACGCCAAGAGGCCGTTCATTTTGTTGAACGAATTTGAAATAGCACCTGTTAGTCATGATGTTTAATTTCACTGTCCTGTGGTACGCAATAAGCTGCGCTTTTTGCGATGAAAAAATATCACCATTGCTTGAATATTAGTACAATTGTGTACGTGGGTGTTTGCAACTCGTTTGTCGGAAAGCAGACTGGCGCACGCACGCACGCACGCACGCACGCACGAAACAAGGAGGACGACGCATTCTGGCTGTTAGCGTTGCGAGTCCTCGTGCGAACTGCCGCTTTAGCCGCAGTTTTGACTTGCCACATTGGGCGACATGCGCAAACAGACACACACAGACAGACGAGACAAACGCTCGGCCTCTCTGTGTATGCATACGAATGTCCGTTGGCGCCCACCATCCACGTATAGCAGGCGATGTTTCGCCAACTAGGCCAGGAAGAATTATTTGTCTGGCTCTCTCGAGCGCTTGGCCAAATACGACGCAAGAAACCGGCGCCCGAGAGAGACTTGGCGGCACACATTTTCGGCGGCGGCCGCTCACCACTGTGCACACACACGCACACACTATAGTAGCGTGGCGCGTCCAGCCGCGCTCCAATGACCCGACCTTTGGTGTCGGCACGGAGAAAAAAAAAAGGGACGACGACGCCGAGCGCGCGGGGTAGAGGATCCGCGCCGGAACACCTGGCGGCCCGATTCTTAACACCCAGCCCCTCCCCTCCCTCCTCGTGGAAAACAGCCGCCCGCTCTTTTTTCCACCTGCGCCCGCAGCACTCGACCTGTATAGCCCGCGACCGTGAAAAGAAGCGGCCGCTCCTCTTTCCTCGGACGACACGGGCGTCCTTGTCGAACAGCGGCCGCCGGTAGTTGAGCGGCAGCCCCGATCGAACGTGGACCTTGCGACTCGGGACGACGATAGCATTTTCAGTTTCATGAAGACGTGCAGTTTTTTTTTTTTTCTGTTCTGTTTTACATTCGGTGACCGTTGCCCTTGTAAGACACGCGTCCCTTTCGAATAAGACGGCAGCGGATGTAGAAGGTCCTTCGTTCGAGCTTGCTGTTGGGATGAGCTCGCTGTTGGGATGTCCATGGGCGAACGAGGGATGTCGCTGGAGCGAAATTTTGGACAAGCGGACTTGGCTTTGTCAGTGCAACAACGCGGGGTACAGTCCTTGTCAGAGCAACAGGTGCCGTTGTTGACGAGGCAACATCAACAACAGTTGTTGTCCTGACGAGGATAATGCCCCTTATTGGTCGTTGTTCTACCGCACTGTTGACCTCTTGGCAATACTGAACACAGCTTCCACTGTCCACAAGGAATCGACGTAATTCGTTTATTTACTTGTTCCCGTGGGAAATAAGAGTAGAAGGACGAGAAAGAACACACATAGCTGCTTGAAAGAAACATCAACCTCCAGCAACGGATGTAACTGCAGGCCAGGAACAACAACAACAACAACAACAACAACAACAACAACAACAACAACAACAACAACAACAACAACAACAACAACAACAACAACAACAACAACAACAACAACAACAACAACAACAACAACAACAACAACAACAACAACAACAACAGGAAATCCTACGTGTATGCCTTGTAAGAAAGTTAAGTGTGAAAGACACTTCCATAGCGACAGCAATGTTTCATGAGGAATTTCTTTTGCCGGGCCATAGTTGGTGCGTGACCGAAAATAATGATCACAAGTGCACGCGCACACGCGCACACGCACACACGCGCACGCACATTATGAACACTTAGGTTTGATGTGCTTAAACAGATGCGCAATGTAGTAAGTGCGAGATCCCACTTGGTATGGGCACACATCAGTGGATTCTATCTTTATTTAATTTTATTTGTTATTCATTTATTTATTTTAGCATTAACATTTATTCCTTTATTTTTGCTGCATAACACAGAGAAATGAAGAAGCCGAGATACGCTTTACCTCAACTCTCCACAGCAGCCCATGTATACCAGAAGAGAACAGAATACAAAAATGGGGAACAAATACAAGCCATATACGTAGTAGAATTAACAAACAAGCAAATGAACAAGTAAACGAAAACATGATAATTGATTTTGCTGGTTGCTCAGTTGTCGACTGACAGAGTGATTCATTCATTGTTTGAATGGCTGAGTGGTAGATACAGATTGAACATACTTTGACCGTTTCGTCCGTATGTGCAGTCCGGATGCACCACAGAGCTGTACTAACCTTGCACATCCCTCACATATGCGTCGGTTACCTGCATAAAAATCAGCTAAACATCAGCAGTGGTATATAACAGTCGTTAATTACTCCCATCAGTGATAAAATTATAGCGCGAGTCATACGTCTTGAACTATTACACTGCCATCAACGCGAAGCTGGGTCCGCTATGTTCGATATTGTAAGCGGTGTCGTCGTAATTTTTTGTTTTTTTATTCAGTGCAAACCTTGTACAGGTCCAAGGAGGGTGGGTAAAAAGATAAACAAAGCAAATATCAACAAAGTTGATAAAGTTCCAAAGCATCAAATTCTGGCTAAAGGCAATAAAGAATCATTCCAATCGGTTACAGTGCGAGGAAAAATATGACAACTAGAATAAATCTGTTCGTGCAAAATACGGTGTCAGTGAATTAGGATGATGCTGACGAGTATGCCTTGATGTTGAAGACGATAGATAGGGTGATGGATTAATTGCTAGGTCCCGATTCCAAAGCAAAAAAAAAAAAAACTGTAAACGTAAAGTTTTCCTTCTTTGTTCGAGACATTGAATGCCATTAGCCTGCATTATTTCAGAGGGTGAGTCATGCGGGGAAAGTTTTAAGTAAATAAAACTTACAGCTTTCCTCTGCGCCTTTTCGAGACGGGTAATATTGTGTTTAGTAAACGGGTCCCAAACAACGCATGCATATTCAAGTTTCGGTCTAATTATTGAATTGTACGCAAGTAATTTTACACTCGGGGTGAATTTTTAAGCTTAAGCCTTAAAAATATAATTTACGGAATGTAGAAGAGCAAATGTATCTATATGTTAATTCCGGGATAAGGTATTAGTAAGTGTAACACCTAAGTACTTGTATCGAGTCTCTTCCTGCAGTGGTGACGAACCTAGCCTCTACGTAAAATAGAGCGGAGCTTTTTGTGATCGGAGCGGAGAAAAGTGATCCCGAGAGGAGGCTTTAAAGCATGGGATTAAAGAAAAATCAATTTTAACGGAAGCGCACGTACACATCCCGTCTTGAAAACAATGCGACCATATACAATGTGTCCCAACTATCATGCATCGAGTTTTTAAAGAAGACGTGCCATTCTACACGTAGAGAACCAAGTGTATGTTGTTCACAGTTGAGTTGATCTAGTAACCGCCAATAATATTTTTGTTGACGCCATTCGATGTATTCATTAATTTGGAATTAGTAATTTTTAAAAATTACTGCTCTGAATGGCGCGCTCTCAATGAAGAACTTGTAGGAAAACCTAAAGCTGGCATGTTTTCAGCTAGGTACTTCTTGCGCATTTATTTTATCCCGCTGATAAATAAATCCCGCGAAAAAATGAAAAATATCACGTGAGTAACCGTGCGCTCTCATCAAAAACTTGAAGGACGATTAAGCTTCGCCTTTAAGAGCAGAACGCGATAGCGTTATTGGGACCCGTTCGCATCGCATCGTTCGCGTATGGCAAGTAGGCTTCATTCACTGCAACACTGAACGTGGGAAAGCCAGCTTACAAAGACCAAGCTTACACCGATCCCCTTAAAGTCGGTTTCACTTTTAAACTGAAATGCATTGCTGGAAAGTCGTTTTTCCAGGGGCAATGCAAGTGGTCTTATATTAAAATGTGAAGACCCTAGCACCTTTTTTAGTATTTCATTAATTGTTTGCTATTGCCATGACGTGCGCAGGCCTGGTAGAAATGTTTGATGGCGTTTTTCACTGGTCGATCTGGAGCGGCCGCCGAAATCCTGGAGCGAGCGCTCGCAATTCACCAACCCTAATCTGCCAGCAGAGAGCGATCCGCGCTGGATCGTACCGGAAGTCTGCGGACACACGTCACAAAAATCGACTTCCGCTTTGCATGTTTCCATGGCCACCAAGATCGCCGTCCCCCAATGAGCGGAAGTGACGTATCCTCTCGTCCTATTTCCGCCCGAATCCGCGCATCGGCAGCGGAGCAAGTGAGAGCGATCCGGCGCGGAGTGAGTTGATCCGAAATGACCAGTGAAAAGCGCGATCCCGCTCCAGCTCGACAAGTGAAATTCGGATTCGCAGCTGTGGAGCAAAAAATCCTGCTCCAGATCGACCAGTGAAAAACGCCATGAGTTTCCTCGTAGAAGAATGAGGTTTTCTCGTACATTCAAATTACAATCCGACGCCGATTGGTAAACAGTCCGATGGCGAATCCAACGCCGAATTTACCATTTTTATGACAGATTTCATTGTGAGAAATTGAATTTTTGTTCACCAAAATCTTGCACCACGTGGAGGGCCTGCGCGGTCGATGTGGTTGGATGATTTTCTCCGCCACCCGCGATCACACGCCGGTTGTCGATGCCGGATTTTCTGCGACACGGGGCCCTAAACGCTATCGCGTTAAAAGCAACCTCCTCAGACGCACAGGAGTTAGTGGCAGAGCTGGCGCTTTATCTGGCGCCCCCTGCCCGCGACATCGCCAACAGATCCCCCCTAAACTTACGTGTATCATCGAAAATGATGAATGGCGCTTCGTGAGGTATTAGCAATTGTAATTTGAACAAAGTTAGCACGTAGGTTTCCGGGTATGAATTCATTGTGCTGTGAAGAACAATCCGCAAAAAAGAAAGCGAATAGAAATGCATAAAGAAAATTCAATTTGCATCGAACAAAATCCACAGTGGTCTGTGACCCGCTGGTACAAAGCCGGGTTAGGGGTGAAGATATATACGCTGCGTCATTCTCGAACTACCGCCTTATAGGCACCAGGAATAAGTCAGCGCGCTTATTCGCGTTATTACTTTTTTACATCATGTGACCGGCAGCGACCATATTCAATTGAGAAATCCCTCGCAACACTATAGCGCGAAAAACAGGCTGAGTCACACAATCCGCCGCTTTTTAGCTCAATTCTAAGTATTTCCAAAGACGCGAAATTCGGGAAACACATGGTGGTATTCTTTCCCGCGAGTGAAAATACCTAAGTTCGCTAATAATCCAAATGTGCTTTCTTTTTTTCCACACAGGTGAAGGGGTCAACGAATTACGGATTCTTGGGTACGACGTCATTTCCAAGCCTTCCCTATGCCACACTGCCGGGAGGATACGGTAACGGCGGAATATATAGCTCCGCTCCAACGACAACAAACTTTTTTCCCCAACCAGGCTATGGTGGCATGCAATATAGCTTATTACCACCGCACCCCGCTTGGAACTCTGGGTATGGAGGGCTGACGCTTCCACCTTCTGGGAGCACAGGCTACATACCTGGATACAGCAGCACGCTGAAGTTGCCGGCTTCAGGAAGCGCGCCATATGGAGCTGGATATGGACCAACGATGAAATTTCCGGCACCTGGGGGCACTGGTTACGGATACGGACCTAGCTACGGCAGCACGTTGAAACTACCAGCTTCTGGAAGCGGGCCATATGGAGCTGGATATGGACCGACGATGAAATTTCCGGCATCTGGGAGCACTGGTTACGGATATGGACCTAGCTACGGCAGCACGTTGAAACTACCAGCTTCTGGAAGCGGGCCATATGGAGCTGGATACGGACCAACGATGAAATTACCGGCATCTGGGAGCACTGGTTACGGATACGGACCTAGCTACGGCAGCACGTTGAAACTACCAGCTTCTGGAAGCGGGCCATATGGAGCTGGATACGGACCAACGATGAAATTTCCGGCACCTGGGAGCACTGGTTACGGACATGGACCTAGCTACGGCAGCACGTTGAAACTACCAACTTCTGGAAGTGGGCCATATGGAGCTGGATACGGACCGACGATGAAATTTCCGGCATCTGGAAGCACTGGTTACGGATATGGACCTAGCTACGGCGGCACGTTGAAACTACCAGCTTCTGGAAGCGGGCCATATGGAGCTGGATACGGACCGACGATGAAATTTCCGGCACCTGGGAACACTGGTTACGGATACGGACCTAGCTATGGCAGCTCGTTGAAACTACCAGCTTCAGGAAGCGGGCCATATGGAGCTGGGTACGGACCAACGATGAAATTTCCGGCATCCGGGAGCACTGGTTACGGATACGGACCTAGCTACGGCGGCACGTTGAAACTACCAGCTTCTGGAAGCGGGCCATATGGAGCTGGATACGGACCGACGATGAAATTTCCGGCATCTGGGAGCACTGGTTACGGATACGGACCTAGCTACGGTAGCACGTTGAAACTACCAGCTTCTGGAAGCGGGCCATACGGAGCTGGATACGGACCAACGATGAAATTTCCGGCATCTGGGAGCACTGGTTACGGATACGGACCTAGCTACGGCAGCACGTTGAAACTACCAGCTTCTGGAAGCGGGCCATATGGAGCTGGATACGGACCGACGATGAAATTTCCCTCATCTGGGAGCACTGGCTACGGATACGGACCTAGCTACGGCAGCACGTTGAAACTACCAGCTTCTGGAAGCGGGCCATATGGAGCTGGATACGGACCGACGATGAAATTTCCGGCACCTGGGGGCACTGGCTACGGATACGGACCTAGCTACGGCAGCACGTTGAAACTACCAGCTTCTGGAAGCGGGCCATATGGAGCTGGATACGGACCGACGATGAAATTTCCGGCATCTGGAAGCACTGGTTACGGATATGGACCTAGCTACGGCGGCACGTTGAAACTACCAGCTTCTGGAAGCGGGCCATATGGAGCTGGATACGGACCGACGATGAAATTTCCGGCATCCTGGGAAGCACTGGTTACGGATACGGACCTAGCTACGGCAGCACGTTGAAACTACCAGCTTCTGGAAGCGGGCCATATGGAGCTGGGATACGGACCGACGATGAAATTTCCGGCATCCTGGGAGCACTGGTTACGGATACGGACCTAGCTACGGCAGGCACGTTGAAACTACCAGCTTCTGGAAGCGGGCCATACGGAGCTGGATACGGACCAACGATGAAATTTCCGGCATCTGGGAGCACTGGTTACGGATACGGACCTAGCTACGGCAGCACGTTGAAACTACCAGCTTCTGGAAGCGGGCCATATGGAGCTGGATACGGACCGACGATGAAATTTCCGGCATCTGGGAGCACTGGTTACGGATATGGACCTAGTTACGGCAGCACGTTGAAACTACCAGCTTCTGGAAGCGGGCCATATGGAGCTGGATACGGACCAACGATGAAATTACCGGCATCTGGGAGCACTGGTTACGGATACGGACCTAGCTACGGCAGCACGTTGAAACTACCAGCTTCTGGAAGTGGGCCATATGGAGCTGGATACGGACCAACGATGAAATTTCCGGCACCTGGGAGCACTGGTTACGGATATGGACCTAGCTACGGCAGCACGTTGAAACTACCAACTTCTGGAAGTGGGCCATATGGAGCTGGATACGGACCGACGATGAAATTTCCGGCATCTGGAAGCACTGGTTACGGATATGGACCTAGCTACGGCGGCACGTTGAAACTACCAGCTTCTGGAAGCGGGCCATATGGAGCTGGACATGGACCAACGATGAAATTTCCTGCCTCCGGTAACCATGGTAACGGATATGGACCAAGCTACGGCAGCACGTTGAAACTACCGGGTTCAGGAAGCGTCCCATACGGTGCTGGATACGGACCAACGATGAAACTTCCGGCATCCGGGAGCACTGGTTACGGATACGGACCTAGCTACGGCAGCACGTTGAAGCTACCAGCCTCAGGAAGCCGGCCATATGATGCTGGATACGGACAAACGATGAAACTTCCGGCATCCGGGAGCTCTGGTTACGGATACAGACCTATCTACGGTAGCACGTTGAAGCTACCAGCCTCAGGAAGCGGGCCACATGTAGCTGGGTACGGACCAACGGTAAAATATCCGGCTACCGGGAGCACTGGTTACGGATACGGACCTAGCTACGGCGGCACATTGAAGCTACCAGCCTCAGGAAGCGGGCCATATGGAGCTGGATACGGACCAACGCTAAAATATCCGGCATCCGGGAGCACTGGTTACGGATACGGCCCTAGCTACGGCAGCACGTTGAAGTTACCGGCTTCAGGAAGCGGCCCATATGGAACTGGATACGGACAAACGATGAAACTTCCAGCATCTGGGAGCATTGTTTATGGACACGGACCAAGCTATGGCAGCACGTTGAAGCTACCAGCCTCAGGAAGCCGGCCATATGGTGCTGGATACGGACAAACGATGAAACTTCCGGCATCCGGGAGCTCTGGTTACGGATACAGACCTATCTACGGTAGCACGTTGAAGCTACCAGCCTCAGGAAGCGGGCCACATGTAGCTGGGTACGGACCAACGGTAAAATATCCGGCTACCGGGAGCACTGGTTACGGATACGGACCTAGCTACGGCAGCACGTTGAAGTTACCGGCTTCAGGAAGCGGCCCATATGGAGCTGGATACGGACAAACGATGCAACTTCCAGCATCTGGGAGCACTGGTTATGGACACGGACCTAGCTACGGCAGTACGTTGAAGCTACCAGCCTCAGGAAGCCGGCCATATGATGCTGGATACGGACAAACGATGAAACTTCCGGCATCCGGGAGCTCTGGTTACGGATACAGACCTATCTACGGTAGCACGTTGAAGCTACCAGCCTCAGGAAGCGGGCCACATGTAGCTGGGTACGGACCAACGGTAAAATATCCGGCTACCGGGAGCACTGGTTACGGATACGGACCTAGCTACGGCGGCACATTGAAGCTACCAGCCTCAGGAAGCGGGCCATATGGAGCTGGATACGGACCAACGCTAAAATATCCGGCATCCGGGAGCACTGGTTACGGATACGGCCCTAGCTACGGCAGCACGTTGAAGTTACCGGCATCAGGAAGCAGCCCATATGGAACTGGATACGGACAAACGATGAAACTTCCAGCATCTGGGAGCAGCACGTTGAAGTTACCGGCTTCAGGAAGCGGCCCATATGGAACTGGATACGGACAAACGATGAAACTTCCAGCATCTGGGAGCATTGTTTATGGACACGGACCAAGCTATGGCAGCACGTTGAAGCTACCAGCCTCAGGAAGCCGGCCATATGGTGCTGGATACGGACAAACGATGAAACTTCCGGCATCCGGGAGCTCTGGTTACGGATACAGACCTATCTACGGTAGCACGTTGAAGCTACCAGCCTCAGGAAGCGGGCCACATGTAGCTGGGTACGGACCAACGGTAAAATATCCGGCTACCGGGAGCACTGGTTACGGATACGGACCTAGCTACGGCAGCACGTTGAAGTTACCGGCTTCAGGAAGCGGCCCATATGGAGCTGGATACGGACAAACGATGAAACTTCCAGCATCTGGGAGCACTGGCTACGGATATGGACCTAGCTACGGCAGCACGTTGAAACTGCCGGCCTCAGGAAGCATGCCATATGGAACTAGATACGGTTCAACTATGAAACTTCCAGCAAGTCACAACCCCAGTTATGGCCAAACACTGAAGCTCCCAGCCTCTGGAGGTGGAAATTACGGTATCGGTCACAGTCAGCCATGGCAGTTTCCAGCGTCTGGTAGTGGTGTAAAAGGTTACGCGCAAACGCTGAAGCTCCCAGCCACTGGCGGCGGCAGTTATGGTATCGGTCATAGACAAACATTGCAGTTTCCGGCTTCTGGTAGCGGAGTAAAAGGTGTTAGTTACCAACAAACACTGAAGCTACCAGCGTCTGGAATCATTGGTCATGGAAGTGTGCATGGCAATACACTCAAGATCCCAGCATCCGGAAGTGGTGGCTATGGAATAACCCATGGGCAAACCTTGACGCTTCCAGCCTCGGGTTCTTCACTATACAATTCCGGCTACGGTCAGACGATGAAGCTACCAGCCTTTGGGGCTACTGGTCATGGAAGTGGCTATGATTATCGACAAACGTTGAAGCTGCCGGCAACTGGAACGGCGCAGAACTCCGCCGGATATGGACAGGCACTGGTGATCCCAACTTCTGGCGGTGCATTTAATGGAATCGTTTCCCAACAAACCGTGAAACTTCCCGCTTCAGGAGGTTTTCCTTTACATGGAGGAAGTTACGGACAAACACTTAAGTTACCAGCTTCCGGAGCTGTCGGTCATGCGAACAGCTACGGCCAGACGCTGCAGCTGCCGTCTTTAAGTGGTGCAGCGTACACTCCCACTTTCGGACAGACAATGAAGCTTCCTGCGTCTGCAAGTGCGAGTAACGGGTTCGGTTACGGACAGACGTTAGAGGTACCGACAATGTCCGGTGTGCTTGAACAGCACGCGCAAAGTTTAACTATCCCGCTGCCGGCTGGCATGTCAACTACATATAAGAAGGAGGTGCCACTGAACTATTAGTGCTGCTGTCTCGGAGGATCTAGCGTTATTGAAAGAGCGAGATAATTCGGTAAAATGCCTTATCCAGCCATTAAGTAACGCCACATTAGCTGGTGTGGGAGAAGTGAGCAATAACGGCGCGCTCCTACATCGACAGGCAATCCCAAGTTTGCCAGAGGACCCGTAACAATATCCGGATGTGAATTAGCGCGCCTTCTAACCGCACACAGCAAAACGCATGCGTGCAAAGTTAATGTTATAAATTACCATACCGTATACATCAGCATAATGTCCTTCTTACTATGCAGGTTATTGTGTATAAATGAAATTCTTTGTCCTGAGCTCTTGATCAGCGTGTAAATTATACGTGTAATCGAAAACCTCATGCCTTTGTCCGATTTCTGCGGGATCGAACGCAGAATGTTCAGAGCCAAGCACGTCCGTCGTTGTGAGTGGAATTCTTTTTCGCACTGCGCATGGGAAAGCGAACAGCGTTCAAGACAATTGCTTGTTCTTCGGGCCCTTACATGCGTGAAGGCAAAACGGGAGTCAATGCTTACTAAACACCTTAGAACAAGCGCCACGTTTCAGCCTCTTCCTGTTTTCATTCCCGAATGGTCAATTTTCGGCACTAACAGACAAATGTAGCAGCAAGGAATCCGCTGATCGCATAGCCACCCGGCGTGTACAGCAAAGGGAGTGATCGCCATTACTTTGCGCAAGGCTTATCTCATATTGAACTCCGTTTTTGATTGTTGTCGCGCATTCCGAAGGAGAATGTTCCCTGCCATTGCACGGACAAGGTGGATGCACTGCGTGACTCAATACGGAGTCGCTAACACTCACTTGTTATAGAGCGAACGAGGCCACTGCGATTGTGATTGCTGATAAAGATGGGTAATGAAGAAAGATAGGGAGATTAACGCCGGCAGAGCTTATATACTGGCAAGTGTGGAAGCCTGGGCGAGTTTGTAGTGGTTCATTTCGATGATGTTCCCAGAGCCACACAAACTTAGGGAGAAAGTTCATTCAGTCGTGGCGTTTACCGTTCCGAAACGGCGCAGATTGGTTATGGCAGTAGTGGAGGGCTCGGGGATAATTTTGAAAACCCGGTTTTTTTTTTAACGTGCACCCAAAGCACGGTAGCCACGGTCGACGACACAGCGGCAAGCATTTTGATTACGTCAGTGACTCAAGTGCGCATAAACGATAGACTAGACCCCCCCCCCTCTCCGCCATCTTCCCCTCCCCTTTCAGTCCTGGTTAACCTCCCTGCCTTTCATTCATCCTTCTCCCTGTGTGCGAGCGTGAATGTCTCAAAGCAAGGTACGTGAGCGCTTTGGCATTGCGTCCCGTAAAGAACGCGGCCGCTGCGGTCGGTTATCGAACCCTGGGCCTCGTGCAGGGCAGTGCAACGCTATGGGGATGTACTTATGCCACTGCCACGAAGTCATCGCGGCGGGTAAGGAAGTGAGGGACAGACACATAGTGAGGAAGCGCTGACTTAAAAGTGATGTCGCGCTTACATCACATCATCCACCATTTGAGTCCCTTTTTTTTATTTTTCCACGTTGATCATTATTTCAGCACTCCTCATAACTCATATCGCATTAGCCCATAGAAGCATGCAGCAGGGTGCACGTGCTCCCAACCTCCCCAACTGATCAGTCAGTTAAATCTATCTAATTTAATTAAATGAGGAAATTGATGACAGTGCTAATATAAATCAATTATCATCCCAACGTAACGAGCTCTCAACGAAGCTATCCCCGTCTGGGTCCAAGGCAAATCAAAATTAAGGTTAATGCAGCAAGCACGAAGTTCATGATTCTTCAAGCAAAGAACAAAACAACGACATTGAACAATACTACAGCTTCTAGGATCAAGAAATGGGGATTGGTGATAAGGACAAATTTTGGATGTTCATATTTTATCTACTTTGAACTGGGACACACATGTTAACTACATAATTTGTCCAGAATGCTATCTTCTGTGAGATTGATAGTATCCCATTGGCGCAGGGTGTTCCCGGCATCTGCTAAACTAAAAATATATTACGCATTGTTTAATTCGCACTTAAACTACTGTGCATTAGTCTGGTGCACAAATACGAAAGCTAAAACAAACAGACTTCTTACCTTAGAGAAAAAGATTGGCGGTATTCCTAACCTGAAACCGTTGTCTACGACGAGGGATGCGTATAAATTTAATGTTGTTCGAGTCGAAAATATTTACACATACCGTTTATTATATGCGGTGCAGTTTGCGTACGGACTTCTAACATACTTAATGGCATGTTTAGCATGTTTATAACAGCGTCGATCCATTGTAAGGACAAGAAATCCTAAAAAAATGGGTGTTTCCACATATCCTGAGATTTTGCTAAGCCACCAGTCGCTAGCCTACAATATACCATTTACTCTAAATAAATACGAAGATGCTAAAGGTTGCAGTCGGAAGCAACTTCGGTTATATTGATGCAGTTGTGATACCCCCCCCCCCCTTTTTTTTTTAAGCTGTGTAATATTGACATTACATGTCAATTTTTAGTCATCATTACACTCGGCATTGCCAGTCCAAGCCCTTTTTACTTGTTTTTAATTACAATTTTAACACGCAGAAACACTTGTTTTCTTCTGTTTATGTATTTTTGTTAGTTTGATACAGAATGCTAGAATTTTGTATTGTTGTTGCCGATATAGTTTATTCATGCTTCACAATCTTTGTGCATAATTACGCTTACTACGATACCTCACTATGCACTAGTATAATTATGTGCTACGCTGACGTTGTCATGGGAGGTCTTTTGGGCCCCGTCAAGCTAATCGTAGCCTTTAACCAAAAACTGCCGTCGCAATTTTAGTTTTCTGGGCATTATAGGCTGATTTGATTTCATATGAACTGAATATATGCACTGGTAGAGAGAAAACAAGGCACGTGATTGAAGAATGACAGTAGAGTTGTGATATCAGTCGCTTTCCATTTTAGCTTGTCTTACTTCAACCAGCGGACATATTCAGTTATTCATGCAAATAAATTCAGTAGGAAGTGACCGCTCTTTCACTTTCTGTCAGTCCGCTATTTTCTGCGAACATCATCGAAAGTAGCCCTGCACAGGCGTCAGGAAAGAAGGAAAGGATAAAAGAGAAATATTCGAGCATACATGGTAGAGTGCATTATATATCACAGCATGTCGCTCTAATTCGAATTTACGCAAAAAAAAACGAAAAAAAAAAGAAAGAAAACGGCTTGATGATGTCCACGCTGACGTCAATTGAGAGCAGTGCCTTAAAATATATCTCGTCTGTGTGTTAGCGGTTGTATGCTCGTAGACCACAAAGCGAACGCTTGCAAAAAAAAAAAAAAAAAAAAAAAAAAAAAAACATGCGCGATAGTTTTGCTGCACCCACAAACGTTACAGCCTGTACTATCGGCCATTCCGATGAGAGGGAAAAAGAGAAACACTATCACTGTCATATATATGCCACTTCAAGCACACTTTCTGAGCGCGCTCAGGTGCAGCTAAAGGAGTCCACTGTGAGTTCATGCTCTGTTGTCCACACATATAGAACGTACTTACCAAGATTACCACTCGGCATTCCAGCACTGATTACCACCATGGTAACCATGAACAATAGATAACTACTTCTGGCAATGTGCTTTGCTAAGAGCGCGACTCGCCGCCTTTTTTAAAGATTCCTTGGTGTTCATTGTTACTGGCTATTTGCCTCCCAATGTTCCTTAACGTGTACTCAGTGCTCAATGTTCAGGACGTATTTATTTATTTATTTCTACATTCTGCAGCCCATAGGGCTGCAGCAGGAGTTGGTAACAGAGAAAGTGACGGGGGAACAGCGCAATACCACGATTGTGTCCTAACGCTGTAATCATAAAGAGCCCAATGCAGAACGGATAAACACACCAACATGAAGAAAAAGAAGTCTACCTGTGCATTGCCAATGGCCACACATAATCATCCATAACTGGTTAACTCGCAAATTTCAACAGATAATGAATGAATGTGTTCAATCATACGGGAGAAAAGAGAGAGAGAGAGAGAGAGAGAGAGCAAGGAGAGGAAAGGCAGGGAGGTCAACCAGAAGTGCAAAGCTACACACAAAGGTATTCATGCACGGGTGGAAAGGCCTCATGTTAACGCCGTGCTAACTTAACTGACGTTTATTAGACAGGCGTTAAAGGGGTGGCATCGGAGAGGAGACAGAGGCAATTCACGAAGGAATGCACATAATATTCAGGGACTTGATGTGCCACCCTTCTGAAACTACCGGGACTTTAACTCGCAGAGATGAGCTGTAAGTGGGAAGTCGCAGTCATGGCGAGGGTAAATAAAACGGTCAACTTTTCTTTGTACAGTCTCAGGGGAGCCAATTTCGCACTGTTTATGAGGACTCCAAACGAGAGATACACATTATGACAGTGGACGAACTAGCATTGTGTATGATATTAACTTTATGTCGCTCGGAGCAACAGACAAAGTACTGCGAAGGTAAGCACCTCTGTTTAGTGCTTTGGAACGGATGCAATCTATACGTTTGTGGATGACGAGGGCATATTCGGTGCAACAATAACGCTCAAGTACTTGAACTGCGAAACACTTTTCCGTATAGAGCGTCAGTGAAATTGTAATGGAACTGCAAAGGCGACTGCCTTTGCATTTACAAAGATATCGTAACAGATGTTAAAATTAAAGTTCGTTTTCCAGATATGACACACCGTTCGGTAAATGCACTAAAGGAATCCTTAAGACGTAGATGATCATCACTATTGATTATTATATCAAACACTATAATCTGCGTAGGGACGCATCTTAGAAGCAATATGTTGTGGAAGATCAATAATAGGAAAAATAATAACGGACTTTCTACTGAGCCCTACGGTACCCCGAGCTATAGGTTGCGTTAATTATGGATGATTCAGGAGGTTAACACCATACAAACTGCGATCGAAGAGATAGGAAGCGGGATATCAAGGAGGTTAAGTAAGAATTATGCATAATGTTGTGAAGTTTGATAAGCAATTTATAATGAAGTATAGTATCAAATGCCTAACTATTGCGAAATATGCAGTGCATGAAATAAATGGTGACATTTCAGTGCATGCATGTAGCTAGATAGTCCAGTATTCGACGGAAACCCGTTTGTTGAGGAAATAATATAATTGAAATAAAACGTACACTCGCAAATTAAGAAAATGAATACAATATCGATTCGGCGTTTCGGGGAGGCCCATACTGGTCCCTTGTTCACAGTGTCGATGAAAAGCCATGGCAGAGGTTTATATAAAGAGCATATGGCGCAGTGAGCGTGCGTATCCAGGGTGATCATGTTTAAGTTTTATGGAACTAAAAAAAAAAAAAAAAAAAGCCGCCTGTGGGAGGTAGCTTAATTCTTGTCCTAGAGCTGGATTTTTCGAAGAGGCGCAGATTACTAGCAAGAAAAATCTAAATACATATTCAACTAATGAATAAAAACCCAGTAATTATATTTTGAATTACTTAATTTACGGCACATATTGCAATTTACGAATTGTAGCCAGTGAGCTTGCAAGACGTATCCACTTGAAATGAATTTCCAGGATGTCACCAGTTTCGAGATATTATTTCCCAAAGTGCGGAACGAAATACATAGACGTTCCAGTTACGTTTGTGCTTCAATGCATAAACTTAAAAGAAGTGGAACAACAGCGCATTTTTTACGGCACGTTTGATGGCGCGTATCTCCAAACTGGCGTCATTCTGGAAATTCTTCCCAAGTGGACACACCTTGCAAAACTCACCGGCTACCATTCGTAAATTCCAATGTGCCGTAAATTAATCAATTCAAAATATAATATAGTGGGTTTTTGTTAATTAGTTGAATATGCGTTTCGATTTTTTCTGCTAGTAATGTGCGTCTCTTCGAAAAATTCAGCTCAAAAAATGAAAAATCCAGCTATGTTATCTCCTACAGACTACTTTTAAAAATTACATAAAACTTAATAATGATCACCCATGTACATGTAGAACAGATTGTCTCATGTATATTTTACCATGTGTGGTGGGGTTTGCATATTTCGCGATTCTAATAGCCGACGGATGGTTAAGCATTTTTTCGGTGGCGATTACAGATGCCGAGTTTCAGCTGATGCAATGTCCGTCATTGCGTTGTGTACACTCTGACAGGGCGTCTCCGAGAGACTGTGCATGTCATTTTGCTACGCCATTTTGGTGTTGCCTCATGCGCCGTTCGAAATTCCCAGATTCGCTGATGCAGGCAGCTTCGCACTCTTTCTTTGCATGGGATCTTGTAGGCGATCCCTGAGAAACTTGTGGTCACTCATGCATACGAGTATTGTGCGCATTTCGCTTGTTGTGATGTGTGCTATTCACATACCGCAATATCCGAGAGATAACGATTGTGGGTGCTATTTCTACGAACGAGGCGCTATTTTCAGCACCGCTTTCGGGAGCCCGGCTCAGCGCCGTCCAGCAAGCCCTTCGCTTACACCGTGAGTGTAGGGGGTCAATGTATCCTTTTTTTGTTATTTTTGGTGTGCTTTTATTTACGCAGTACAAGGACCAGCGTCTCTGCTCGTTGAGCGTAGATTGAGCGGGCATGCAATGCGCATTTCGGACGGTGCGCATACTTGACGGCTACGACTGGCACGGGCTCAGCACAAATGCACGGCACGATTGAAAAGGGCCGGCGCCGCAGAACGTTTGTGTCCTTTCGGATGCGCTGAATCGAAACTCGAGTATTCCTTCCAGTGTGGGCAGGTAAACACATGTTTCTAGACCGCCTCAACCTCGCTCAACGAGAGCGCCCGGAAACTCCGACATTCGAGCACCACGAACAGACTCGGGACATCGCATCGACTGAGACTCAGCGTCGGTAATCGCCGCCGAAAGAGGCCTAGCTATCGACGTGTCTGCTATTATAGATTAGCTAGCCATACAACGGAAAATTGAGCCAACTCGGCTACATAGAAGTGAGAAAGTCGGCATCTAAAGCAGCCAAGTGTGGAGAAATAAGTAAACAGAATTGGACAAGAGCGTGCATTGAGCGAGGACCGTTGAGCCAAGTGAAGAATTCGGGAATACGGAGCGTACGTCGCTGCACTGATTTAATGCTAATCGCATGCCACGTCGGCATTCGTCGTGAGATGGGTTCTGCCGGAAATTTTCAACTGGCGAATGTATGCTTTATTTCAATTAGGTAGCTAAACCTTGAGGATGTACAGGAAAATTAAAACATTTTTATCACCACCACCACCACCTTGCGGATGTTTGGATACTAACACTAATCATCGCTTAATTTAATTTTTTAAAGATTTTCTTTTAATCAAGGCTCTATAAATTTACACATCGCATTAAGCGCCGCAATTGAAAGAAAAAGACAGAAGAGCCGAAAGATACCTCCTACCTGCATTTATTTCAATTGTGAAGCTAAAAGTCATGCCTGTACATGGAAACCATCGCAGCTAGCCCGACAAGAAGTCCTTCTGTAATATATAGAGCCGGAATGTAGTTCTAATGGGGAAACCATACCGATTGCGACGCAATAAATTTCGGATGGAAAATTAGCTTCAAAAAACTGAATGCGAGGAAGCACTATTCGAAGGTACGGAGGCTAAATGAATATAAATCCACTTGTCAATCCGCATATCATCCATGCTGGCTATTGAGACCGCCATATTAGCGTAAAACTCGACAGTTGTGCAAGTTGCCCTGACATTGAAATGATACCGAGGTCACTTTTGATCGCGATCAGGCCCGATCCGAATCGAATTTCTTGGTCGTGACTGACTACAACGATCCAGTGACCGAGTTTAGGTGAGCTCAAGCGAACGAGGTTACCAGATGTCTTTAGTGGATCCCAAGCACTTATCAAATTTGTCTAATATGCTGCGATTTTTTTTATCATAAACTCCTATTTCTTTTGAAGGGGATACATACTGTTGCTTAGAAAACCCATTTGTAGGCATTTTATTGGGCTGTCTTTTTGTTTTCAGCGTTTTCTAGCACCACTGAGCTATAGGGCGCTGACGCCATCCTCTATAGACGATCGCGATCAAGGAGTTCGATCGCGATGCACGGATGGCTATAGTCTCGATCCGAATCGAGCAAGATCGCCATCGAAAGCGACCATGTTGCAGCACTTGATTCGGATTGAGCCCGATTGCGATCGAAAGTCACCATTAAGTATTATTTCTATCTGGTCTGAAAAAAGAAATACGTACATTACGCGACACAAGGAAACGATATTGTGTGCACTGTCCTTACGGCATTAACGCAAGATGTCACTGAGGTAATCTCTTTATGAAGCTCTTATAGGCGATCCCTTTCACGAATTATCCAGCGAAGAACGCCACCGACGTGGTACATTCAAAGCCTGCGCGCCGCCGCAATTGGAAGCGCAGCGCGGCATTGAAAGCTTGTCAAAAGAGAGCAAGCTGTTTTTCCTCGTACGCCGTCGGAACAGCGCCTAGCAGCCAGCTGTTGCCGCGCTTTCTCTCGATATCTCGACAAGCCGGCAGCGTCGGTTTCATTGTGTCCGATCGTCACTGCAAGTTTTCTGCGAAGCCCCGACGCTCGGCGCGTCAAACACGCCGCGTCGGCCGAGGTCGGCACGGAGGTACGTGCTCGCGCCTCGCTGTCTGACGCCGGGTGTGGGCGGTGTCGGGCCGCTGGAATGACGCGCCGTGTCAGGCAGAGAAGGACGCGCACGGGGACGTTTGGTGGTGAGGGCTGGGGAGAAGTTGGCGGGAACGCGCGTCTACCGCCTTTACTCGCACTTGTCTCGCGTTGCGTGTTACACGGAGAACAAAAAAAAAAGCGAGAAGCGACACTAACGAACTAACGCTGTTATTTGGGGCTGTTGGTGGTGCCTAACCTAGTCTAGCCTAACCCAACCTAACCTAACCTAATCAAACTACACAAACGAACTAGCGTTGTTATTTGGGACTGTTGGTGGTGCCATTAGTACAGATTGCAAAGCGCGTTACTGACATCAACAGAAAGAAAAATTAAATGACCGACAAACGGCGTTTTGTAGTGAGTTAGCGCCATGTGTGTGCATCATTTGTTTCTGTTGTCTTCGTCTGTAAAAGCGCGCTTCGTAATCTCACGCACGGTGGTACGAAAGCGCAACCACACGTCGGTTTGTGTAGTTTTTTCTTCTTCATTTTCCGTGCGACAGACAGCGCAAGAATGAACGCGCACAAATTAGCCCCGTTTCTTGCATTGCTGTGTTCCAAGAACGTTCTTCAACGCGCGCGGTCTTCTATAAATCTCAAACCAGAAGACAGCTTAATAGTAACTTGTTTTCTAGTCGGTTCTTCTTAACTACTGGTATGCTACGAACGAGAAAAATGCACATTTGTTTACATACCCCTCTGTTAGATGCGGACGGCACGTAATAACCAAACATGTACGTGCGCGGAGAAAACCTCTTCGTGTTTCTTGTCAGAGAAACTCCTTCTCTGCGTCTAAACATGGAGACGAAGGTGTAACATCGTGTTGCATTATGGGGTGGCTTTTTGTTGCTGCATCCTGAATTTTTATGTAAACTCGTGGTATTCGAAACACGCTTCACGGGTGCAGTTCATCGTCTGTGTGACATCCAAAACAGTCTAATTAAAATTAATGTCAATTTTCACGAAAGCTGATGGCAATAATATGCTTGAACCACTTTCATATAGTTCCGTACGCGTCGACCTCTACACCGGGGATTATTATTTTACACAATCGCTTTCGACTTAATTTTCAAAACGTATGAGGGCAATGTGCTATAAATATGTACAAGGGGTCGCACAGGGGTGTATAGTCGGAGTGTGGTAATAGTAATTTTTGTGACCGAATCGAATACGAACCGAATAGTGCCAAAATCGAATCAATATTTGAATACTTCTCGAATAATATTCGAATAGTGAATAATATTCGAATAGTTACTGTAAAATAATGTTCCCATTACAGCGTTATTAACGCAAGCAAGTTTCTGTCATTAGATTGCGGATTATTGAAAGTCCATCTTCGGAGAGCGCGAATGATCGCGGTTTAGAGACCCTCAAGTCTGATTCCTTGAGCGACAAGCCAGCTTCTGATGTTTTATGCTATACTCTGACCGCAGGGATGAAATTTATCGTACTTTTGCTCCGATTTTATGTTTGATTGCGCACAGTTGACGATTCTCAAATATTTGAGAACTATTAGAAAAACACTCGCATTTGCGTATAGTGGCTATTCGACTAGAAGACCTAGTCAAATAGGACATTTTATCCGTTATTCGAAAGTTTCGAATATTTTCGAAATTCGTTATTCGAATGTTCCGGTTTCGTTATTCGAAAGTTTCGAACAGCCCTATAGTATACATAAGACTTTCTTAGCATCGGAGCCGGTGTTCGTGGGATGGCGTTGGTTTCACCGGCTACGCAGACAAACCAATGATCTTTGTTGGCTTAGAATCACCGTACCGACTACATGCATAATTTCGCTGTTCCAACTCATGTGAAACACTAGACAACCACTGAGCCGATCCGAGAACGAGTTGCTGCAATTAAAAAAAAAATAAAAATAAAGAAAGCTCTACGTACGTTGCTTTATTTGTGCCCCCAAATTCAATATTAGTGCCGCAATTCGGTAAAATATGTAAAAATGGATATTGCACTTTGCAAACCACCGCACCTCGAACAGATAGCGCTGTTTTGAACGCTGCACATAACAGAACATTTAAAGCGGCCAAATGTGATGCTTTAGTTTAAAAATTTGTGTACAATCGTTACATTATTTACTTGAGTTTTGCGAAAGTAGTATTCGCCAATTATTGGCAAAATTCGGAACAATATACAATATCTTTCTTCTTTTTTTCACTTAAGACGTCCTAATGGATGAAGGTCACAAAATTTTGATAGATATATTTACTGAGCAGTTTCGGAATTGTAATATTTTATATATTCTTCTTTTCGATTTTTTTTTTTTGGCAATAGAATCAGGTGCCAAAATTGGCAGCCGTTTCCGTTCGTAAGTGCTGTCAGCTACCGGCCGACCGCCTTTGGTAATAATATGTGTACATGACGTGGTTGGCCGGCATATGAGCGCTTATGAATTCCTGTTCGGTGAATAAATGCCCAGAAGCCTAACTAGAAATCCTCCTCTGAATTGTAACCGGGCCTGGCGTTGTGCCACAGACGATCCTGGAACGTGTGCTAAGTTTGGTTTGATTTGATTTGGTGCGTATATGTATAGCAGTGCTTGCCTGCTGTGTGCGGGCATTATCGCCTTCTGTAGTTGTGCACTCAGCTAGGGCACTAGGCGCATCATGCTCAGGGAGGCCAAACCGGAGCCTAATGTTTTAGAGGACTGAACTTGTTGGGTAACGGAAAACAAATGCGCCAACTCATTACTGCAATACAGGCCTCTCACAGGGATGTATGCTTTTGATTTGATGCCCCTTTTGTTCATTTTTTATAGCATATGCCTTGCGGGAAATACTCCGATTTAAGAAAAATCGCTAGTATTTAACTTATTTCAAATGCGGCAGATTTAATTTCTATTAGTTCAGTGCATGGTTTTCGAGGTGCCGCATGTCGCGGAGCACGTTTTCTCACATGAAGAGAGTTGATTACATTTCCATCCTAGATATTAGAAATTTAGCTCCACTGTCTATGCAAGTTCGCCAAAAAGCACTCTGATACTATAGGAATGCCGGGATAAGGAAAGATCAGCTCTTTCAGGGCAGTTTTCGTATCGTCTGTCAATGCCATCATCATTTTTACTTGCCGCAAAAAGTAGGCAACAAAAAATTTTGATTTGTCCAACAAGAAATGCCGCTACTGCCAAATCAAAGTGATTAAAATTCGTGGTCTTTACGAGAGAAAGAAAAGGTCTACAGAGTATTGGCAGTCAAACTTTAATTCAGAGGCTAAACCTTAAATTATGGGGTTTTACGTGTCAAAACCACGATCTCATTATGAGGCACGACGTAGTGGGGGACTCCGGAATAATTTTGACCTCCTGGGGGTTCTTTAACGTGCACCTAGCTCTAAGTACACGGGTGTTTTCGCATTTAGCCCCCATAGGAATGCGGCCGCCGTGGCCGGGATTTGATCCCACGACCTTGTGCTTAGCAGCCCAACGCCATAGCCACTAAGCAACCGCGGCGGGTGGCTAAATTTTCACAAATATGTTCAAACATTGCTAAATAAAAATAAAACACCACATTTTCAACGTCACTACTCTGGATTAAGAACAGATGTCACAATTACGACTATATATAGACCTCTTCGGTGTTTACAAACATACACCCCGCACGGCTTCTGGTTTGGCTCAATGACGTAGTCCGCTAAATATAGCAAGCAAGAAAGGCAATGGTGGTGATATTAGCAGGAGTGCGTTTGTGATCCTGCACAGTAGACTGATCGATTTGGCCCGTGACCGGAAGTTTCTTGGATACCGCACTATCCCTGCTGCTATCGCGCGATCGAAAAAGGCGTATACCTTTTAGGCTGGCTAAAGCAAACAAACATGTGGTTGCTTTGTTTACGTCAGTTCTGCAAATCTTCCATTGAAAAGACCTTAGTATATATTTCAGAATGTTGTATAATGTATATAAGTTTTGTCCGCTTTATATCTGCCAACGGGTGTAGTTTACATAATTATGTTATAGGCTTTTCATTGCCGAGTTAGAAATTAATGCCCCCCACCCCCCCTCCTTTTGTTTTACTTTTAATTCCGATACTCAGTTGTCTTGTAAAACGTTGATGGCGTAAGTTAGACATCTGCTCTTAAGGTAAATTTCAACTTTGCCTTTTAAATCTAACAGACGTCATCAAGACTACTTTGGATGCCTAACGAAATTATTCATCCGTTCCCACGATATTAGCATAGGCCCTCGCGAGCGAAAGCACATTGTTTGAAAGAGAGCGCACGTTATACAAAATGATTGATTCGTCGCCGCGATATGCTTCTGTTTCACAATAATCGTCATTGTCGTGACCTGCTTCACTCACATTTTTGCTCGATGCACTTATACGTCAGACAGTGTTGTGCAGGGCCAGGTCGGCTAAATACTGCAAAAGTTTTCACCACGTGAATGCTGCAGTGATTGTGCAATAGTTGCCATAAACGTGCACGTGTTCCATTTTGGTTGACGCAATGCTGGTAATCAAGGGATATACACTGTTTTACACTGGCAATAATAAAGACGTTTTTGTAATTTATTATAAATTTTTACTGACAATTAGGGTAGGTAAAAGCATCTCATTATTCATCTCCTTCGTACACACACGCTTTGGTCTTCATTCTTTTTTTATGCATTTTGTACGCCGTTGCTTATAGCTTGCAGGTAAGCTTGTGTGTATGCATTGGGACAGGAAACGTTGCCAGCATTGATGATGCCAGCGACTCCCTTCTCCTTTATTCAAACGCTCTTAAAATTTTGAGCCTTTTGGGGACTTATCTTGTTCCCAAACAATAATCGTGATCCGCTTTGCGTGCATTTCTTTTCTTTGACTTTCTTCGCTCGCTGCATCTCTTGTCAAGAACGCTGATAGGCGCATGTGGTTCATGATCGGCGAGTGCCGGAAACGCAAAGTTAGAATGAGAAAATGCACGCGCGGTAGACGACGACTATTGTTTGGGAACAAGATAAGCCCCCAACACCTCGAAATTTTCTTAGGGTGTGCAGAGGGACAGCAATCATAGGAACGTTGTAAAAAAATGATTGCATCAACGACATCGACTACATAACAGTCAACATAACAGACGGGGCGGGTTGGTACATATTTGTTCATACATAAATTGGCACGTTGTAGTGCCTGTCAAGAACACAGTAGCATAACTGAATGACAAAACAAATTTTTCTTGAGCGAACAAAACAAGTGACACTGGAAGCACAACGATAGCGGCCAGCACAGTCGGCGATCGTCGAAATCTGATCTGCGGGTCAGGCGCGTTGGCTTTTATACATGAGTCGTCGAAAGTTCCAGGGTAATCACTGCGTGCCCGTGTGCCTTCCAGAAAGGTTCGGCGAGGGCAGACACAATAGATAGAATCAACGACAACATTCGAGTAAGTTCCAATCATGCAGGCGCGTCTTGCGCTGTGCGATAACTTTAAGTTGTTAGCGGGTGAAATGCAGTCCCCGAGGAAGAGATAAATAAGTACACGTGTCAATATACGATACTGTTTTGGTCCACGTATGTGGCTGATCAAATGAATTCCGATCACGTGGTTCCTCCGCGATTACTCAGGGAGTTACTGCACGTTCTGTTCGGGCAGGCTTTCTCTATAGATCCGATGTCGAGAGGTGCGAACCAGTGCAATGTACTATTAGCTTTAGTTGCATGTTAAGGAACCCCTGTCGGTTAAAGTTATTCAGAAGTCCTTCACAGCGACTTCTCATAGCCCAAATGTTTTGGATGTTGATATTAATTAGACAATCAATTAAAACTAAAACAATGCGCATCAGTTATAACTTTGTATTAAGAGCATAACTGGCACTACGACTCGTCGCTATTCACGTGTCCCTTCCGGGGCGTAGTTTCTGTGGGCACAGAATGTCTGTTCCATGTAACATCGTCTGCATTGGAATTATCGGTCCCGCCGAGGGCATCGAACTTCCGCCATCTCTGGCGAATCACCGAAGCACCCCGAGCCTGATTACAGGCCGGGTCGGAGTCGATAGGCACTAATCATCGCCGGGGAAACACAGAATGCGGCAGCAACGACCACATTTGGCACTGCGGTGAACCAAGCACAGAGGTCGCCTTCAGTCGGAAGTCCACCTTCGACATTCGTGGGGCACGCTGGCACCTGTATACTCCGTCTTGCAATTTATATTGGCAGTGTAGCGAAAGCTATGGGGCGTGCTAAGGCACCACGTATTCCGCGACAGAATGTAGTCCTGCGTTTCGGCATTGGTTATATTGCAGATGTTGATTGCAGGCGCCCGCGGACCGATTACATGACGTGTCATCGACTCCGTGTTCGCGAATGCGCGGATCGCGGACTGACGCTATCTGCACTCTGGTTTCTCTGATTGGCTGATACGGCCTTAGCTTTCGCCGTCATGACGTCATGTATGCCCAACTCCACAGCGGTGGAAAGGGAGCGGCCATTAACTCGAACATGGACCACCAAGTTCGAAAAACTAGGCGAGGAGCTTGCAACTGAGGACACGGCTTTCGGGCCGGTTGGAACGTAGTACGTATGAGGTTGGAGAAAGAAACAGCGCTTTAGAAACAAGACAAAAAACAGACGACATTCACGAGTGCTCGCGTGTGTCGTCTGCTCTTTGTACTGTTTCTAAAGCGCTGTTTCTCCATGCAATGAAAGTACGAATCCTACCCACTAATGTTTAGAAAAAGGTGAGCGGCGTAGGTAAACAGGTGTTGCTGGCGCGCCGGCTTGGGCTTTTGAATCTTAACTCATGTTTTCATTCATGTCTTGTGCTCATTCTTTTTTCATATATTTCACAACCACGTATTTTTGAAGCGCGGAAATGTTCTCCTTAGGTAACCGCCGAGTTGATTTAAACGAGACATGTTGAATTTCAAAGAAAAAGTTAAAATTTGGATACAGTTAAGGAAATACATTTTTTATTAAGTTCAGAACTTTTTACGAAAACCGGGCTGTATCAACAATATGAAGCAACATGTTCCCTTTTTATTTTGTCAACAAGAACATAGTAACAGATAAAACAGTTATGTAGTGCTTGGACAAATGTACTCACTCCATTCATGTTAAAGATTCCGTCAGGTACGTAATTCACTTACGTCAGTTATTAAGAATTCTTATTCACGAAATGTTGTCATATTCTATTCTCTTTTAACGTACTAATTTTATCCGCTCTATACGCTCTACCAGTTCTTGCTTTTACACCACACTTCCTGGCAATAACTGCATTTGTTGCAAACTCAAGTAAATGTAAACTTGATGACTCGTGTTTTCTCTTCAACTTGCCATTTTTAAAGAAAGAAATACGGCTGACACAGAAGTTCTGCTCTGAACTTTCCTTAAAATCTCACTTTTGAATACACGCAACAAACTTACTTGAGATTGCTTCAACCGTTGCATAATTAGAGTATTTCTATACACACCTACTAAGTGGGAAGTGTACAGTAGTTAAAACATACTTAAAAAAAGCGAAAAAAAAAAACGTTGGCCGGTAGACTTGTACTAATCCTAACATGGGTCATGTCGGAATGAACCAGCTCGCGAAACTTGCAACAACTAGCAGTGTCGAAGGTCCCAGCGCCGCAACAGTGGCACCAGTTATTTAAAACAATCACCTTTGAATAAGTTCCATACCCCATGCATATTATCAAAGCGAATGGCTATTTCGCCCGTTTCCATGGTGGCAGGTGTTTGTCGAACTTTCACCGCAGGTACAAAGGCGCCGATTCAAAGGGCGCGTGTTCTCGCCTAACCGAGTTGAGTGGCACGTTCCTAGCTGAGCGCTAACTATTATAGCTGTTTGGGATGCACCTGCTGTCACGTGAGAGCTTTGGGGCACCTGAAGGTTTACATGATGTGGTGGAGCGCTCGGGAAGGACAGCCCTCTTCGCTCCCCTCTCCCCCTGTGGAGGCTGTGGGAGAGGAAGATGAAAGTCCCCTTTCATGCCGGAGCTCGCGCTGCTGGAAACAACAAGCATATGACGAACCGGCTTATATGCATAGCAACCTATACTATATCTGCGGATGTGCTGATTAACTACTCTTAATTCCATAATTATATTAACGAATTACGCAATCAAACAATGAACGCTACCTAAATATCCTTACTGCAACAATGAATGCCTTCAATATATTTTTTTAATGATAGGTTTGTTAATTGAGAGCGGAGACATTTGCGAGCTGTTACTGATGTTGTTTATAACACTTTATGAAGTTTGCTCAGCAGTGTTTGCGGATTCAACGAATACACGAGCGAGTCCCAGGGTTATTAAGCATTTTTACTGTCTGTGTGAGCTAACACGCGCGAAGCTAAGCCAAGAGCCAGCCACCAGCAGTGGACTGGAGCCAACTGGGGCGAAAAAGGTGAGTGAAAACTAAAAAAAATAAAATTGGCTCGCCTTCCCGTCCCTGTGAAAGTGGATGACCAGCGAAGCTGTTGCGAAACCACCACTACAACAGCTGAGGGGGGTATGCAATGCTTAACTTGTGGTTCGGATGCTTGTTTTTAGCTTGTTCTTTATTGAAACGTATGCTGATCTGTGTGTTGTATGGGTGATTTTAATATTCACTGTTCGATTGCTCAACGTCGCTTCGTTCTCCGAGATCCGCAAAAGCTCAGGTAAGCTTAGCTCCTCCCACTTAGCGGTTGCCAATTTCACCGCCGCAATAACTTGCACTTGCTCACAGAATCCCTCTTGCCTCTTTTCACCGTCAAAAGACTCGCAACGGAAGGTACGGAGACCGACGTGGGATAAATTTTCGCGAAGAGAATGATGTTTTCGTACAACTTGATTTAGCATTCTTAAAACGCGCCCAAATTCGTGAACGTTACGAAAAAAAATTTAAATTATGGGGTTTTACGTGCCAAAACCACGATCTGATTATGAGGCATGCTGTAGTGGGGGACTCCGGAAATTTGGACCACCTGGGGTTCTTTAACGTGCACCTAAATCTAAGTACACGGGTGTTTTCGCATTTCGCCCCCATCGAAATGCGGCCGCCGTGGCCGGGATTCGATCCCGCGACCTCGTGCTCAGCAGCCCAACACCATAGCCACTGAGCAACCACGGCGGGTTAACGTTACAAAAAGTCGGGAGAGTTGGCAGGAATGGTGTTAGGAAACGCACATAGCCCGATGGCGGCAGAATTACCTCTATAAGTAATAGTGTGAAAGACATGTCCTTGAGCAAGGGCATGCCCAATTTGGATTGAATTAACCCCGTGCACGCGCACACCTTTAAACAGTGTCACGGCGTAGCGGACGTCAAGAAGCAGGAAGAATAGCGCAGAAACAGTGCATGAACAACAACTCTTACATCGAGCAAACTTCAGCGCTGAATGAAAAAAAAAAAAAAAAAAACACTGAAATGACAGCGATAACGCCACGCATGGTCGTTGGTCGTCAAATGTAATTTCATAGCTCAAGTCGATCCGGTATTTATACCGGGTGTTTCAGCGAACACTTTCAAAAATCTGTAAAGGTTGCCTGGGGCAGATAGCACAATTCTAGTACATGAGCTGGACTACTCAAAGAGGCGTACATTACTTGCAAAAAATTAATGCATAATCGACTAATTAACAAAAATTAACTAATTAGGTTTTAACTAATGGGCTTAAGGCCAATAATGCAATTTACAAATTTTAGCCGTGAAGTTCGCAAGGCGGATCAACTTGCAACGAATTCTCAGGATGACACCAGTTTCGAGATATTAATTCCCGATATTTGTGGAGAAATGCAATGGCCAGTTACTTTTCTGCTTCAATGTATAAGACGACGTTTTGTTAAGATTATGCATTTCAATTTTTTGTGCAAGTAGTGTCCGCCTCTTCAAGTAGACCAGCTCATTAACTAGAATTGTACAATCGGCCGCAGGCAACCTTTAAAATTTTTTGGAAGTGTGCGCTGAAACACCTTGTATATACACGCATAATCGTACATTCCGAGTAATCGCTGGTGCTCACTTGTATTCCATAATGTACTAACACTATCCGCGTGAATACGCCTTCTTAGCATCGAATTCGAGGCAACACTCACGAAGTTTCATGCGCTCAAAGCGATAACCTGATAACAGGGACTGTTAGGTGAAACTCATCTCCACGAAAAGTAAAAGGCGCGCGGCTGTAATTCTAAACAAAATTCACTGCCGAATGGTGAGCGGAACATGCCAATTTCAGCTCACCATTCGGCACTGGATTTTCCGGCTTGTGAAGTATCAGAAAATTGTTGGAAAAAGATTCAAATGGTTATTACAGGACCGCATACGATTAGATACCTTCGAAGTACTCCAATATTTGCGCATCCATATGCAATTTCCAGACGTCGCGTCGCCATGGTGGCCATGGGTTGTCTGTAGCAGCGTCACATTTCTCTTTAGGCTCGTGCATAAACTTGTCGAAACGATGGCGTCTGGATGAAGCAACGCCTGCGCTTGCTATTAGGAACGCTCCTCGAATTTCTTTGAAGTATATTTCTTTCTTTCTTTCTTTCTTTCTTTCTTTCTTTCTTTCTTTCTTTCTTTCTTTCTTTCTTTCTTTCTTTCTTTCTTTCTTTCTTTCTTTCTTTCTTTCTTTCTTTCTTTCTTTCTTTCTTGACGGAACGGCTCGGGACAAGCCCGCAGCAACCTGCCTTCCTGAGTTGGCTTGCGTAGCGTCCGACGCTGCTGAGCATCTCTCTCTCTCTCTCTCTCTGTTGCTATCTATCTAGCCACCTATGTATAATCATCATCATCATCATCATCATCATCATCATCATCATCATCATCATCATCATCATATATTTTATGTCCACTGCAGGACGAAGGCCTCTCCCTGCGATCTCCAATTACCCCTGTCTTGCGCTAGCGTATTCCAACTTGCGCCTGCAAATTTCCTAACTTCATAACCCCATCTGGTTTTTCTGCCAACCTCGACTGCGCTTCCCTTCTCTTGGTATCCATTCTGTAACTCTAATGGTCCACCGGTTATCAATCCTACGCATTACATGGCCTGCCCAGCTCCACTTTTTCCGCTTAATGTCAACTAGAATATCGGCTATCCCCGTTTGTTCTCTGATCCACACCGCTCTCTTCCTGTCTCTTAACGTTAGTCCTAAGATTTTTCGTTTCATCGCTCTTTGTGTGGTCCTTAACTTGTTCTCGAGCTTCTTTGTTAACCTCCAAGTTTCTGCCCCATATGTTAGCACCGGTAGAATGCAATGATTGTACACTTTTCTTTTCAACGACAGTGGTAAGCTCCCAGTCAGGATTTGGCAATGCCTGCTGTATGCACTCCAACCCGATTTTATTCTTCTGTAAATTTATTTCTCGTGATCAGGGTCCCCTGTGAGTAATTGACCTAGATAAACGTACTCCTTTACAGACTCTAGAGGCTGACTGGCGATCCTGAATTCTTGTTCCCTTGCCAGGCTATTGAACATGATCTATATTTATATAGCCACCTATCCAGTCACCTAGCCATCTAGCGCCTATCTAGCCACCTATCCAGTCACCTAGCCATTTAGCCGCCTATCTAGCCACCTATCCAGTCACCTAGCCATTTAGCCGCCTATCTAGCCACCTATCCAGTCACCTAGCCATTTAGCCGCCTATCCAGTCACGGACGGACGGACATCTATCTATCTATCTATCTATCTATCTATCTATCTATCTATCTATCTATCTATCTATCTATCTATCTATCTATCTATCTATCTATCTATCTATCTATCTATCTATCTATCTATCTATCTATCTATCTATCTATCTATCTATCTATCTATCTATCTATCTATCTATCTATCTATCTATCTATCTATCTATCTATCTATCTATCTATCTATCTATCTATCTATGTTTCGAGTAGCATCCGCGAGACACTGCAGGTACCTCAGATTGCGAAGCACTGTCGTATAGAAGGATAAATTCGCCACCGTCCAGTCGTGAACGCAATGTGCATCGCCGATAGCAAGGCTTGTACACTGCACATGTTCGCGATGCCGCATCGATACGTAGATTTTCACGACGTTCTGTATATACAGTACTAACCGTACAGCCTCCAGTACTGACTGAAGCGTCAGGGGCTACTATATTGTATCAATAAGCAACAATTTCGAGAGTTCGGCAAAAATGTGTCTGGTCAAACAGCATGTTAGAAAAAAAAAAATACTTCTGGTTACTGACTGAGTCAAAAGTTAACGTATTGGTTAGGATAGGATAATTACAACTATGACCTAACCTCCGAAATGTCAATAAACTTTTGACTTGGTGACTGACCAGAAGTTTTTTTTTTTTTTTTTTTTTTTTTTTTTACGACTAAGTAACACATAAGGCCCTCTCGATTTATTTGGACTCTGCTGAGGCAGTCCTCATAGTACACTGCTGTAGGATCCGCTTTGTAGATCACCCTTATGGATAACCCTTATGGATAACCCTTATGAATAATCCTTATGGATCACTCTTATGGATCACCATTATGGATCACCATTATGGATCACCCTTATGGATCACCCTTATGGATCACCCTTATGGATCACCCTTATGGATCACTTAGACAAAAACAATGTTCGTTGAGCAACATCGGTGAAGGCAAACCGAGAGGTGGTAACCACTCCAGCCCGTCAAATGCGTGCCCCTTCTTGGATCAGAGATTCCAGGCCTGGGAGCCGCATAGTGTGTTGTCAGGATTGTGACCTATCCCATCCTGCTGAATATTTCCTTTGCCGCTTCGGCTCTCTTTAATGAAACTCAAACATACAACAAAAGATAATTGGGAGACACGTTGCGCTATGCGAATAAAAAAAAAAGCTATAGCGGCTGTACTCATCTCATCTAACTGTTGCGAAATCAAGAACTGTGAAAGGGTTCATACGCCGAGTCAGAGTCGTGAAGAAAAGTCCAGTGAGAAGCCAGACAGGGGTGGTCCTCGTTTGGCTGAGGGGAGATTCCGCATCACCCGCGGGTCCTCATTACCCACGAACTCCATTTGGAACTTTGTGGCTTCGAGACAATGCTCCGGGCACTTTGTAGAGGCGGGCAAACGGCCGGGGCTTCTGCCGTCGGTCAGCCGGGAAATCCCGCAGGGGCGGCACGACGTCCCCGAAGCATCGCTGGCCGAGAGCCGTGTCGCAGCCAGGAAGTCCAGCCGGGGTAACCATTAGGCTTTTCTTCTTGACCTTGGCGGCTCGCGTGGCTGCAGGGCTCGCTTTGCAAAGGGTGGACACTGCAGCTTCAGCAGCAGCAGCCCCGGGGCGTTGATCCCGTTGCGGCTGCTGCAGCGACCCTTTTGTACAAAGTGTGTGCGCGCAGTGTAATTGCGGGGTCGCGGCCAAACACATGAATGGCGCGGTGGTCCAAAAAGGCTAGAACTGGTTTCCGAGGCGGCGAGGAGGGGGGGCCTCCGTAAACGGCCACGCATCATCGGCTAGCGGCGACCGAGAATCTGCACGGCAGGACAGCGGCCGTCGCCGCCGCGCCCATTCCACCCGGAAGGGCACGGGCCGGCCCGCTAAGCAGCAGAAGCAGCAGCGGCGGCACTGCACTGCTAGCCGCATTCAAGGCCGCCGCGGCGGCGGCGAGAGGTTGTCCCCGACGCTGTCCCAGTCCCCCGAGCGTGCCACTGACGTCGTCGCCCCCGCTGAGCTCCGCGAGAGACAGGGTCAAGGTGCGGCCACGTCTTCGGCGGCAGGCAGCTCAAGGACCGTTGCCCACCGGCTGATCCCGGCACAGTCGGCGATGGAGCGGCTAGCGCTACTGTTCCTCCTCGTGGTCGCCGTGCAGGCGGCGGTGCGCGAGAGAGAGGATCCCCCGTCGGCGGGCTGCCAGCTGGGCGCCAAGCTGTTCGGCCACGGGGCCCGCGTGCCGCGCTCGGACCCCTGCGAGCGCTGCCTCTGCTTCGCGGCGCAGGTGATCTGCTGGCAGGAGCGATGCCCCAACCAGACCAGGGCCGGGTGCCGCGAGCGACGGATGCCCGGAGTCTGCTGCCCGGCACTGGAGTGCAGTGACGCGCGTGAGTCAGTTTGCCGCCTCTTCTTCTTCGCGCACCTTTGAACCACAGAGCTGAGAACGGCGCACCACTTGTCTTGGGAGAGTTTCAGCCGGCCCGGCAAATTTGAATGCATCCGTGCCAGAAGAGCACACCTGGATCAGCCAATTCAAAAACGTATTGAGCAAACGAGACTGAAAAGCGAGGGCTGGGCCGTATCGACGTCTGTTGGCCTCATGTAATGTTACACCTAATTAATCCGTCAACCCATGCCGATAGCCCAAGCACGCAGAAGAAAGGTCCCTCGTTAGTAGCTGAATTGTAGAGTTTATAATATACACTTGAAATGAGTGAATACACCACTAGGAAAGAGAACATTACGTGCTTCAGGTTAACAAAGAAGTTGGGACGCCAAAGCAGTTTCAGTGTAACATATGCCATTCACGCGTCTTCAGATTATTCAGTCAGTCAGTCAAAGAACTTTATTGAATGGTCCTGCGAGTTTGTGGGACGGGCAAATGGTCCCGCCTAGGTGACGGCCAGGAGTTCTCGAGTCCTGGCGGCTTCCTCGGCCCGCTGGACAGCCCAAAGTTGATCGTCAAGGGCAGAGCTGAGCAACACAGTCTCCCAGCGCACCCGGAGGCGATCGCGAGAGGCTGCATCCCCATTATTGTTTTTTATGCCTCGACATTCTCATAGCATATGTTCCAGATTGGCTTTAGAACCACAGTTTTTGCATTTATCTGTCTTGCACATGTCTAGGTAAATGAGGTGTGAGATCGCTAGGTTCGGATAAGTTCTGGTCTGTAATTGCCGCCATTCGACAGACTGCTTTTTGCTGAGCTTCTGGTGAGGTTCAGATTATTCGTTCAAAAACAATAGACGTCTCAAGAGCGTCAAGTTAGAGGATTAGCTATATTCCCAAGCCCTCGCACGTGGACTCTAAACGCAGTATTAGCCGAGTTAAGTAATCATGGGCTCAATTTTTCTTTAGTCAGAGCCTCTTTGGAGCTGCGTAGATAAACTTCAATGCAAGTGGATCATCGCAGACCTCTACGTTGAAAACGCCAATTAATATGCGCGGCTGCTGGCACAAGGTAAAAGATGAGCTCTGTTGCTGCGTAACGATAAGATTTTCAGTAGAGCCAAATGATGCAAGGGTCGCTAACACAAAACTCTTGAAAAATCTGCACGTGACACGGCAACGTGCACGTGACCAATTTTCCCCGAAAGGGTCTCTCAATTAGGATCTGGTGAGTGTCCATTGCGTGAACAGGAATAACTTCTACTTCAGAATATCCGTCTCTCACTGGTGTCCGTTTCACACCCAGGGCGTCGGCACCCATATAAAAACATATTTCGATTCCAATTCACGAACGTGAAACTTTGCCATCTGCCGAGAAAATAAAAATGCCGCCATTCTTCTTCCCCTTTTGAAAACCCAGTTTGTTATATCACGAACCAAGTCGAGGCAGAGGGTGTCTTCTTTCCTTGTTAATTGGTATACTCTTCCCGTGTGTAACAACAGTTCACTCGGCGACGTTCCGCTAGCTGGCATATAAAATTTACTTGGGTACGCGTGCTATAGGACTGCATACCTTAATTTAGCCTTTCAAACTAAGATAACACCAATATTTGTAAAATAGCAAATAACTCCAACTCGAACGTTCCAGCTACAAGCGTAACAGTCAGATAAGAACGTAACGTGTGATGTTGCCGACTGGATTAGAATCATTCATTAAACAGTACACATTTGCCCGCCACATCTGAAATACATTTGCGGGACGATCGATGCGGAAGGCTTCGCGGTCAGCTGTTCTGTGATGGACGTGCAGCGCCCGAAGGCAGAATATCTGAATACCAAAGTCATGTTGACTAAGAATGCCTGCTAACAAACCCTGGCACTTCAGAAAATATGTCATGTAATACGTATATATGGCTCTGATGCTACGTACTGGGAAGAGAGTGAGAGAGAGATAAATGAGACGCGAGAGGCAGGGAGGGTAACCGGAAGATAGATATCCAGTTTGCTACCCTACGCTGGGGAAGGGGTAAGGGGAGACCGAAAGATAAAGAAAAATGCACATGCGTAGAAAGACAGGTAGATTTAAAAAACACATAATTATTATTATTATTATTTGATTTGAAAACATATACACAGGAAAGAGAAAGCGAGAAGCAAAGGCTGGCAACTGCCACCAGAAGGGGCACAACGCCTGCCTACTCTTCGGAAAGGACGAGAGAAACACAGAAGGAAAGATAGGAAGGAGGGGAGGAAGGAGGAAAGGAAGAGCGAGATGACAAATCTCAACGAATAAAGTAAAACATACAGTAGGGCCCGTCCCTGTAGGTCAAGCTACTAAAGAATGTAAAATAAAAGAAATAGTTGCTGGGTTACAAACGTGCCCCTAAGTTCGTTGTTTCTACAAAAGTAAGGAGAGCACGATGAGCTTGATCACGTCGAGACGCACAACCACTGGGGTATAAACATTCGTCCAGAGTCGTACACCGCAGGCCAAGGAGATGGTAGTCCCTCATTAGTGATTTGCGTTGCGCACTGAAAGCGGGACATTCCAAAATCAGGTGCTGAAGTGTCTCGCAGCCACCGCAAGACGTACACGATGGACTAGTCACCCGTCCTTGTCTGTGTAAACGTTCGTGCACATTAACACAGCCAACCCTTAGCTTGAGTAGTTGCGCTCTAGCGCGACGAGGCAAGCCTCGACCGCGAACACGCGGCGGGAACGTTCCATTTGCGACGCGTTGGTCTGGATGCTGCTTGAGTAGGTGGCGACGAATCAGCAGGCGAGCGTCATCAAGCTTGCACAAAATTTCAGGGCAAGCGCAGTCGTTATGAGTGCAAGTTGAAGCCAGTCGATCACCCTCTTCATTTCCGGCGATCCCAACGTGCGAAGGTATCCATTGAGCAACGAGAGATACCCCACGTGATAAAACTTTGTTGGCAGAGTCTGTAATGCTGCGCACAATTGGGCAATCAACCTGACTGCGTTGTAATCTGCTAAGCGCAGCGCGGGAGTCCGTAAATATGACAATCTTCGGCGGTGTGGTTAACTCCTCTTGCACGTATTTCAGTGCAACATTAATTGCTGCTAGCTCCGCAGTTGTTGACGAGGCTGGATGGGGTATATGAAATATACGTCGTGCTTCAGTTGAAGGGCAGAAAAAAGCTGCAGAGGCGCCTTGACCGTCACTGTGCAGAGATGCATCTGTAAATACTTGAAGGTAATCTGGAAATTTCTCGAACATGTGCGACTGAGCCAATTGGAATATAGCCGAAACAGGCATATCAGACTTTTTGTGTATGTCAGGGATTGTAAGGTAAATGGGCAGTACGTGTTTGGTGATGTCTTGCGGCGGCGAAGGCGTAACTGAAGCATCATGTTCAGAAATGTCAGTAATGTTCATAAATAATGCTGCCATTTTTCCAATGCGAGAAAACGGGCGGTGAATCAGACGATCAAGGAGCATTTGACCATTCGATGCGCGGTGCAGACGCTCTATATGAAATAGAGCTCTCTGGTCTGCTTGTAGCCTTAGAGGTAAATGATGAGCTTCAGTGAGTAATGGAACTGATTGCGCCTCACGAGGTAATCCCAGCATTATTCGAAGGGCAACGCGATGATCACGTTCCAGTTGGGCCATCAAACTAGGTGGGACGTTCAGGAATGGAAGCGCATACATCATGCCTGAGAGTACAGATGATTGGTACACCTGCAGAGCCGTTGTTTGGTCACAGCCAGCACCTCTAGCAGTCAAGGCGGCCACATACTTAAGGATGGACTGCGATTTGTGTCGTACGAATTTAATGGCAGGACGCCAAGAGATGCGATCATCCACAATTAAGCCCAAATAACGGTGCTGTCGCACCCAGCTTATCGGCGTTTCGTCAAGGTACAGTCGGCTCATTGTTCGACGAGCGCGCTGTTTGGGGTGGTATGCTATTGCAGCCGACTTTGCAGGTGACATCTGAAAAAAAAAAAAAAAAAAAAAAAAAAAAACATAAAAAAGGGGGAAAACACACACACGCACATAAAGGAACTCAGGAGCGTCACAATCATTCAGATAGGTCGCTTGATCGGAGGAACTTTACTAGCACCCTCGTGGCCTTCTGGTATGAAGACCGCATCAGCTGGCACTCTAAGATCGTCTGCTCAGAAAGCGGCCGGTCGTCCAGGTGTGCCAACTCCGTCAAGAGCGACTGTCTCTAGGAGCTGTAGCGGGGACAATGACACAGGATGTGTTCGATTGTTTCCTCGCTGCCGCAACTATCACAGGCAGCCCTGTCAGCCATTCCGATGCGGCAAGCAAAAGCATTCGTAAAATATACTCCAAGCCCCAGTCGGCAGACAGCAGTTGTCTCAATTCGAGAAAGTTCAGATGGAATGCGCAGTCGGAGGGATGGGTCAAGACGGTCGAGTCGGGTATGCCGGAAACCTGGCGTGTTCTACATGAATTGTGTGGCATCACGCGCGAATATGCGAAGCCTTGTTGCTGCATCGATTCGTAATAGCGGGGTGGGTTCCTTCACAGCATTTTCGTGAGCCCTCCTAGCAGCTTCATCGGCCTGTTCGTTGCCCAAGATGCCGCAGTGGCCTAGAAGCCACTGAAAAGTGATGTCATGTCCTTTTTCTGCTAGCTGGTCATATATCTGCCTTATTTGCAGCACAAGTTGGTCTTGCGGTCCACGATGTAGAGCGGATAGCAGAGAATGCAGGGCTGCCTTCGAATCGTTAAATATGCTCCATCTTCATGAATCATGTGAAGTGCGCTGCGAAGTGCAGCAAGCTCTGCAGAAGTCGACGTTGTCCGGTGAGAAGTTTTAAACTCAATGGTTGCGGCTTTTTCGGGGACGCTCACAGCTCCTGTAGATCCGTCGAGAGTTGTCGAGCCATCAGTGTAAATGGGAAAATGGTCCTTGCATGCCTCATGCAGCATGCGTAGAGATACTCATGCTGCATGCTTGAGAGCTGGCGACGAGAGTCCTGCTTTCGTTCGAATCCCTGGTACCGAGAGTCGAACTTGTAGGCGAGCCAAACACCAAGAAGGTGATAGCAGCCTCTCGGCAGGCGTATATTATATAAAGGAGGCACTGGGCCAGTCTTTCGGCAGTGTGACGAGGTGGTGGAAAGGGGCGTGGGCAATGGGCCTGATGTGCACTCTGAGCAATTCCAATGTCATATGAGTTGTGACTGGGAAATCTTGAGGTATCTCATTTGTTTCCTCTGTCGATGTACAGCGCGGTAATCCAAGACAAACCCTGAGTGCCTGCACCTGAGCACTCTCGATTGTGCAGAGGTTACTTCTGCAGGTATTGCTCAGTACAGGTAAGCTGCACCTCGGATATCCGAGAAACAGTACCCTGTAGAGTTGTAACATCGCGTGTACTGACGTTCCCCACGTTTTCCTTCAAAGAAATTTGAAAACGTGTGAAATGGCCGTTAGGCGTTTCTTCATGTAGGCGACATGGGGACTCCAGCTGAGGTCTCGACCAATGATCACCCCTAAGAATTTGTACGTCCCGGCGTAGCAGAGGTTTTGACCATTGATGGATATGGCGCAGGACGTCATTGGCTTCCGCGTAAACGCGACCAGCGCACATTTCTCAGATGAAATCTGGAGGCCTTGTTCGCTAAGATACGCCGATATTGAAGTCGCGGCTTTTTGAAAGATCACGGCACCGCCCCTGCTCAGAAAGCACAATAAAAACAGAGGAGACCGGAGTGAATAGAGCGCTGAACTTTTGTAGCAACTGCGATGACGTTGACGATAGCATGCAGTGCAAGCGGTTGATGTTGAAAAGGGCCCGTTGTACGTGAAATTAAGTTCAGAAGGGCGTGGGATCGGGGTTGATGGTAGATCGTAACACGATCGACAATTGGACTACCTTGTAGTTCTTGTCATGTGTACTCGCAGCGCAGGGGACTGACGCGACACAACTGAAAAGGTACTGAAACAACACATCGTAATACTCGCAGCTGACTTTTCTTAGCAGGTCGGAAGGATTGCGAATACAGCAAGTTAAGGTTCAGGTATGCCGTAAGGGGCACAACAGAAAGCATAACGTAAAACACACAGCTATGCACCAAGCAAAAGTTCTACAAGACGATCAAAGTCTCGTGTAAAGAAATACAAATTCGCGATCATATGATGGGTATATTCTGATGCGCCTTTTTTATATAAAATACCTTTGTAAGTACTCCGTCGAACTAGTCATCGTACAGTTTAAAAAATCTGCGTTTAGCGTCACCCGGCCTGCATTAAAACAAATGTTTTACCACACGCCATGTGAATACGTTAAACACCACGCTACATGTCACATACTGCTGTTTATGTCTGAGACTGCGGCCATCTTTATTTCTTTTTCATGCCTCCGCTTTTTGTTGGTCGGCCCGGCATATTTAACCATCTTGTTCGGGGCTGTCAATGGTATAACATTAAGCTTACATCTTGCAGTAACGTTTTAAAGCGATAGGCTATCTGACTTGGTAGATGGCGACAGGAGTGATGAGGGAGAGAGCAAACAGCGCAGAAAAAAGCGCACCCGTAAAGGAGGAGGAGGGAAAAGGGAGGCGTGTGATTGGTTGGCGTGTGCGATGATGTCATGCACATAGGAGGAGGAGGTAGCCCATAGTCCAATGAAATCGTGAGCAACACTTCAAGGTAACCGGAAATCTTTCGCTGACCTTGTCAGTCATCTTTGATGGTTTCTGCCGGAAATATTTTTGAGCCCTAAAACAATCCATGGATGTATGCAAAAGTTATTGTCTTTCTTCTATCACCCGATTATTATTATTCGGGAACAGAAGCATAGCGTCTCACCCATTCCAATAGTTTCTCAACAGTAAATCGGGGGGTCGCCGTATCCCGCCGATCCCAGCCCCTTTTTAACTTGCTCAGCGAAACAATAATCTAAAATAGCGCTTACGTTTTCCGATTTCTGCAAGAGCAAGTCGTCGTTCTATCTTGAAAGTGTAATTAGGTAGTCTGAAATAAACTCAATAGATATGCTTCAGTTTTCTAAGAATTTCGGTTCATCGTTACCTTCTGTGCTGTACAACTTCACACTTTCCATCGGCTGTTTTTATAATTAATGGAGGGTTCTTTGGCACGTATCGACAACCGGCCACTTTCCGAAAACCTTCTTTTAGATCCATGGCCAAAACTCTCCGCCGGCCACGCCATGGAACTCATGTTTTTAGAGAGACTGAACGGCACATATACGACTGTAATAAGCGTTTCTGGTTACTTTCATAAATCTGTTTTTTCGTGCATTTTTTTTCGTATAATCATCATAACCTTCCCTTCCCTCCTCTGCTTTTGTTCCCCTTCCCCAATGCTGGATAGCAGGCTAGGACAGACATAGTTCAGCCCGATCTCTCAGTTTTTCTCTCATAATAAATCTCTCTTCAACTGGCTTGTCATGTGATATGAAATGATGTATAGCCTTTAACATCCTGACTAAACATATGCCATTTTCGTGGGTGTCTTCCTCATTGAGATATATGAGAAGGGTCTCTCCGAATCTGCAAAGCAAGAAAGAAAAAAAAGAAGAAAAAAAAAAAAGGGGGGGGGGGTGTTGTTGAACGCAGGCAAATGACTGTAGGAATCCTCTGTCGATGCCTGCCATTTAAATGTAAATGCTATATATGCAGCATCAAGCTTTTTATTAGAAAACATTGCAACGCACACCTCGTGTTGGGCTGCTAAGCACGAGGTCGCGGGATCGAACCCCGGCCACGACGGCCGCATTTCGATGGGGGCGAAATGCTAAAACACCCGTGTACTTAGATTTAGGTGCACGTTAAGGAATCCCAGGTGGTCCAAATTATTCCGGAATCCCCCACTAAAGCGTCCCTCATAATCAGGTCGTGGTTTTGACACGTACAACTATATAATGTTTTTGCAACCCACAACTCCACCTTGTCGCAACCTTCATTCGCTGCGCCAGGGCCCATGGTAAGCAAAGGCAGTCATGCAAAACACAGACAAGTTTTGTACGCCTCACTTTTCTTACCATTAATCCCTGCCACCCATGCTTAGCTTTCTGTCGGTCAATGTTGCGCGATGGTGCTCGGAGCGCAGTCTCGTATACGCAAGTTCTTGAATGAAGAGGCGAGGAGTGTGTATGTATCCATAAGAGGTTATGTATACATACCAGCTGTTCGCTTTGGTGTTCAAAACACAAGTGCTTGATTAGTTCTGCTAAGCTATGATATGCAGTGAACGTACCGCTTAGTAGTTACGTAAGGCCTTCAAGACAGTGTCCATAAGTTTTGAGGGACTTGGTTATTATAGCGAGTCAAGCCTAGCCGTGTCAGAATTCGGGCAGGGACAGCCCGAGCCGACAGCGTTTACATGAACTCGCCCCCGTCGGACCGACATCGCTACGGTCTTCGTCGAGGCGCAATATCAACGCGCGGACAGTTCATCGGCATCCATGCAGTTGCTATAGCTGTGAACCGATTTTTTTGCAGACATGTTGCGAAAGTATTGCTGATAAAACTTACCCCGTGCAGTCGTGGTGCTATTTTGGACATTGTCAAATTCCGCCATGTTATCAAATTCCGTGATGGCGGCATTTTGAGCCAATCATAGAGGCCGTAACAACCCTCTGGGCCAATCCGTGCTGACAAGATGGCGAATCTAAAGGAATTTGACAATATCCAGCATATCATTCTCGGTCTGGCTCATTTTGAATGGCTTGTAGACCGACCGGCTAGAATTTGCATCCGCGCGCTACGCCAACCTCAGCGTCTTTGTCGCTTCCATTTAAGCACAATGCATGACGGCACCTATTTGCAGCTGCGCCCGAGAAAGCAGGGCCGGCCGTTGCTGAAGCAGCAGCAGCAGCAGCGCCCGATCCAATCCAAGCCGAGCCGGTCGTCGTGGAAGCCACCCTTCACGAAGGGCAGCAACATCCAGGACAGCAGGGTTGCGTCCTGGGCGGACAGCGGTTCGCGCTGGGCGACCTGGTGCCCCGGGCCTCGGGACCCTGCATGCAGTGCCGCTGCGCCGACGGTCCCCGGCTGCTGTGTCGGGCCACGCCATGCGGGGGGCCCGTCATGCTGGGCTCTTCCTCGCCTCGCCGGCCACCACCACCGACGCATACCGTGCGCCGGATAACACCCACGCTGGTGCTACCCTGATGGCACACATCGGTACGTCGGTCGGCGTCCAGAGAGTCATCCGGAGTTCTCTAGACACACCGGTTACCGCTCCTAAGTCCGATCATAATCAAAGACCATCCCTTGGAAACTAAAAGCGTCCATGTTATAATCAAGAAACAGAAAGCGAAGCGCCGAGAGTCATCAAGGGTTACCATCATGATGTCAACGGCTGTTTGTCTTCCACAGGCGTCGCGGCAATACGCTGACATTGAAATCTGGACCAGTACAGTACCGCTGGTCATTGGAACTAGTAGAACTTGCAAGGGGTTTCGCAGGTGGTATGATAAGGGAATAACTCTGACCGTTACGACCATGCCTCTTCCGAGAACGCTCGCAGTTAAATCTTCCGCGATGTTCCATAGGCGCGGATTTTAGCATGACGTACCTTGATGCTTCAGTCCTTGCGTGATCTGAAATGTAAGTACTGAAAATGCTTCTTGGTTGTACTGACTCGGAACCGTGCGCTACGGAATATTAATGTGCTGGTTCTTGTCCCCACTACCACATGTCTGCACCTTGAAGGCACGTATTCTGTTACACGCGTAAAGAGAGAAGAAGAGCTCTGTTTCGTTTTAGTTTCAGTCTGCATGCTTTGAAGAATTCGTAATTGCAAGAAATATACTCGGCCGTATTTTGCGACCCAGGTTGCAGGTCGTGATTTTCTTGTCCCCAAACTTGATTTTCATTCCCAGAAGAATACCTGAGCAAGTATCTGAGACGACTGTAGAATCAGACTTTTCAAACTAAGCTTGTATTGCGCAGAACAGGACAAGCCAGTTCAAAAGAAGCACGAGTGTCGAATCAAGATTTTATAAACAGTCAAGAGAGTACGCTGACATGTCGACGTGATGTTGCAGATTACGCTGGTAGTTGTGCTCATGGACGTTTAGCTGACAGCAAACCTCGGAACCGCTCAGATGTTCCGAGATAGCCGGCGTTCCGGCGTGAAAATGTCAATTTATTTGCGGAGCAGTCCTCCGCCTAGGTATAAGACAGTATGAAGCGTACACTTTCCGGTTAAAGAAAACTCAAAAAGACAGCACGTGAAATGATTATCGGCAAACCAAATATCGCATTCATGCATCATATGCATTTCAAATCAGCGGCTCGCTAGGGTCGTTCTCATGAGCACGAGATATCATCCCAACTTGTCATGGCAGTGCGGTTCTTTCATTTTGTGTCCATTAGTTTATTGCCGTTTCACTGAAACCACACTAGGCCACCTTTCACCTGATCCCTAAGGCATCCGCTTGCGAGCTTTGATTGTTTCCACACCGTCCAGAGAGTTAGAGGTTGATCGATTGAAACGTGCCCCAAGGTCGGCCTTCCTCAGAGTTATTATTGCACTGGTCGTGAACTTAACCAGAGTAGAATTTGGGGCACCAATGGTGATGATGCCGCAACGGTCAGCTCACATCAATGTCAAACTACTCAACGTGAATTCGCGGACATGTAGCAGTGCTGGTAGCTGGCTGCAAATGGCTCGCTGGCGACGACCGCGGCTGTCGCCGGTCCAGGACTGTATTGGTACCGGCCGCAATACCGAGACGTGGGACGTCGGAGTCGGGGGAGAGAAGGTGCTGTATTTTTTTCTCCGTAGATTTTGTGGCACGCCCCCCCCCCCCAAATACCCAATAAACGAATAATCTGTATCACCACCACTTGCTTACCCGATCAGTGTTCGACATATATACCGCACGACCATGGATGACAGCTGGACGACCGGATTGCACTTGCAGATACCGGCTTCTGAAGCCATAATAGAGCCGCTAAGAAAAAAGAAGAACACTTGGACAAGTACTGCTAAGACGTGAAATTTATTCCTGTCACACGGTGATATGCTCTATCTGCTGTTTTGAAGTAATAGTGATATCGACTTCAGGATAATACATTGCTGGGCTAATCGGCGAGACGCTTTGGGCAAGGAGGAGCGCTAAAGCGGTACGGAAAAGCAGGGAATGAAGTTAACAACTGTCAATTCCTGTCGGGTGCCTGCAACTTTCTTGTCGGGTGCCTGGAAAGACACCCGCCAGGTAAGACAGACTTCTTTCCTGTAGATATTTTCTAGCTACCTTTCATTGCCACTGTAGCGCTGCACTTTACCGACAAAGCCGTAACGAGATCGAGAAAGTGTCTGTCCGACAACAATACAAACAAGACGGAGAGTCACAGCAAGATGTCTACAAGAGGTCTACAGTAGTCGAATAAAGGACGGCTCGGGAGCCAACGTTTCGACAAGGGCACGTGGGCACCGACAACAAGGGCCCTTACGAAGGCAAGTCCCCTTGAAATGTTGGCCTGTACCTCTGTACTTTTATACTAGAGATCAAGCGTCCGCTCAGCTGACGAGCTTGTATAGAGGGCTATCAGAGTCACCCACTGCTCACCGTGCACGCTTACCAAGTCAGTTACCAGTCAGTGCTCCAGTCTTACCTTCATTCTTCCTTGTCTTGGCTTTATTGCTGCTGTGTAATTATATGAACTATCATGGAGTTGTCCACTTTACCGTTACTCTAAACCACGCGCTGGGCCAACGGAACGATGAGTCATGCGCTTCTCTCATTCTGATATGCGTTTAACTTACGAAGAAGGAAATCCAGCCTCCCTTTTTACTCAGTCGAGGTCAGCATATTCTCGTGAACAGAGCAAATGTACTGCCCATCACTTCACGACTGCGGAACAGAAACATTTTAAGGAGGTCACAGATATGAAAAAAATATTGAAAAAAAAACACTCAAAATGTAAAAGTCATCGCTTGTAAATAAATAAAACATACATATTAAAGCCCCATAGGATAACTAAAACACACTAAATCTTGAAGTCAAACCGCATATACTTGCTCTGCAGACAGCTCGCAAAAAGTGTCAATAAAAAAAAAAAAAAAAAAAAAAAAAACACTGAAGCGCAAAATACTGTCACATAACAGCCCTAGTATAAGGGCACAAGGGAGAACACGGAATAAGTTCACAGGAAGGCACATGAAGTTAGCTACAGAATGGAATATTCAGGACAAATAAAACGCAACTTGAACTTTCAGTTGAAGGAATTAACCCACGAAATTCGCTCCTGAGGCCAGTATGATGCAGTGCAATGTCATGTTAGTTGCATAAATTATGGTGGAGGTTGTGAATATGAATATGAATAACAATATGAATTTCAGGCCTAATTGAGAAACATTCAGCTTGTATGGAAGCCCACTGTTCCGGAAACTTTTTACTCCGATAGTACGTATTTCGAACCTGCCCGTTTGTAGCTTCGTCGACTCGCCCACGTCTCCAACCTTTTTGATATTTCCGGCTCGACCCACGCAGCGAATATAACAAAATTGTAGGTAAGTGACCAACCATATACTAAAGGGCGCCGCAGTCGTCTCCTCGCACCTAAATTATGTCATTCACTGTCGATTTTTCCATCCTGAATCGAGAACAAATAAAGAGCATAACGGCCTTGCCGCCGCCACCGGACAACAATAACAACTACAACGACGATACAACGACAACAACAACGACAACAGCAGTAGTAGTTGAAGGACGGTTCAATAAAAGGACGGTTCCTTCAGAGGCATGCCGTCAGTGGTGGCGATTACGGGGTGACGGGTGATAAAGGGTAATTGCCCGCTAATTAACAAAATAATTAATTAGCATTTAAACTTAGTTTCGGCATGGTCTCGTCGCAAAATTGGGAAATTGAAGCGAGCTCTCCGTGCAAGTCGCATCAACCTTTGGATCTGGAAAAAGGCGATTACCCGCACGACCAACTATCGGAGAGCGCGAAACCGAAACTGGGAGGCTGCAGGGAGCTGCGCCCCCCAGAAACGACGTTCTGCCTACGTCACCCATTGCGAGCCATTGGTAGGTAAGGCATCTCGATCCGCTCCTCCATGACGTCATCACACTACGACGTGCGCGGAAGGAAGGCACATTGCTTCGCGCTCGTTCGTGTACTTGCAGCGCGATGTGAAACCATACATTGATGCTTTTGGCCCCGTGGTTTAATGGTTAGGACGCAGTATATCTATATCGCGATTTCCGGTTATAGTCCGCGGGCTATATGCATGTTTAGAAGTTGAAATTTGGAAGGTTATTGGACTACAGGTGCCAAGTCTAAGGTATTTTTTTTAGCATCGCTGAATATGGCCCGAAATCGTAAACAAGATTCAAGACTGTGTCTACAGAACGTAATGAGAATAACTTTATGAAAAAACTTTATAGAGCGCGGTTCCTGCTGCAGCAATGCTCGTAGGGTAATACGGATGAAATTTGGCTTCACAAATTCTTTAATGTCAGCACAACCTTTAGAACTTCTCTTTCCACTGTAGTTCTAAAATTATTACGCTAAAATATTTCCATAACTTAATAGCTCTCACAAAACATTTACAACTGTATGCGTAGCCAAGTGCTTTCTGTTTCACGTTCAGCGTTTGCCTTTTAACTCAATAATGCACGAGTGAGCTGTGTTGTGTATAAAGAAACTCTTTATTCAAAAGTGCAAGTATTCAGATTCAAGCGATTTCAGAGACAAGGGAAAATGCAGAACAGTCGAGATTTCAAAGTGCTGAGCTTCCGCTGTCGAGCCAATTTCTATAGCACAAGTCAGTCACTCCTGACCTTGCAGTAGTTCTTCAGAACTACTGCAAGTCGCTGCACTGAGTGTGCGTTGCATCTCTAGCAGTGGGCTATGACCACTTTCACATTGCTCCAAATTGTCACAGTCCTTACACAGGCTTCTTGTCAATGGGCTTGTCAAAGGTTGCTTATCAAAGCCAGCGTGCTGCGACAGTGCGGAGCACGGAGCCGTGCACGCTGGCGGCCCGCTGCTGGGTGACCTAGGCACGACGTCACCTCGAGGTGTTTGCGCTCGCTGCACTTGGGAGCAAGGGGACTCCTCAAGGGTCGGTGCTATCACCCTTCCTATTCAACATAGTGATGAGGGGTCTCCCGGCGGAACTCAATAAGATTAAATCGATAAAATTTAGCATGTACGCGGATGATATCAACATTTGGGTTAACAGTGGGAGTGACGCAGCCATCGAACTTAAACTACAGATAGCGGCAAATATGGTGGAAGAGTATGAGGCCCGCAGAGGCTTGTCGTGCTCGCCACAGAAATCGGAGCTATTAATCATTGAGCCAAAACATCAAAGGGGACACGCTGGGAGCAGCAGACCAATCAATGTATTCATAAACGGAAAGCAGGTTCCCAAGGTGGAGGAAATCAGAATTCTGGGCATGTATATCTTGGCGCTGAGCCGCGCTCCCTCAAGGGCTGCAGAAGATAGCGTCAACCTTTCCCTTTCCTCACGAACCACTTACTACTACATGTATATCCAGAGAAATGGATACAACCTCACGACAATCAAAAAGTTAGAAGCATACGCGGCGCAAGTCACGGGGATCTTTAGGAGAGTTGCACTCAAAGGCAGGGGCCTTAAAGAGAACAGCCTCCTCAGGCTCATGCAAGCCTTTATTACTAGTCGAATAGCGTATGCCACACCGTATCTTGTTTTTAAATAAGAAAAAGACAAAATAGATGCGATCATTAGGAAGAGCGTAAAGAGAGCCCTAGGACTCCCAGACTCGACCTCGACAGACCTTCTTCACAAAATGGAGGTTCACAACACGCTAGTTGAGCTCACTGAGGCAGTACGAGTATCTCAGTTGGAAAGATTAGGCCAGCCCAAAACAGGGAGAAAAATCATGGAATGGGTAGGAATCCAATGTGACAGGGGTGCCCCGATTGGCAAGGACATACCGTTGGACGTGCGTCCAAAGAGAGGAGAGCTCACAGGGCTAAAGCTCTAGTAAATAAACTTAAAAACACGATGGCGCATAAAGTAGCGTACGTGGACGCCGCTTGCGGCAGAGACGGGGCTGCGGTATCGACGGTGGTAGATGGCGACGGGTGCGTTCAGATAGCGTGCTCCACGTGCACGAGGGACGCCTGTACAGTCGAGGAGGTTGCAGTAGCGCTCGCTTGTGCGGGTACAAAAGCGGGAGTCATATTATGCGATAGCAAATTAGCTATCCGAAATTTTAGCAACGGGCGAATCTCGGAAGAGGCCCTCAAAATTCTACTCAAAAACCCTCCTAGTAGGGACATAACTTTTGTTTGGGTTCCGGCCCATGAAGAAGTCGCAGGTAACGAAGCCGCTCACGAGCTCGCCCGAGCACTCTACCACCGGGCAACTCTAGAGCAGCCAGTTCCAGGGATCAAAGATAGCATCATCACGTACAGGGAAATTGTAGATCATTACAAAGCCGAAAGAAAAATCTTTCCGCCTCCGCATCGGTCTCTCTCTCTGGAGGACGCTCGCATTTGGCGGCGCCTCCAGGGAAACAATTACACATCACCATATTGGATTTACTTAACTCAGACGAGGGACTATAACGACGCCCTCTGCAAAATTTGTAAGGAGAAAGGTACGTTAGACCATGTAATATGGGAGTGTGCTGGTTCCCCAGGGGCCAAGGAAAACATTGACAGTAGAGAAGCTTGGGAGGCCTTGCTCCAGAGCGAGGCTGAAGACAACCAGAGTCGAGCAATCCGCCTGGCCGTTGAGGCCGTGAAGACTCACCGTCCTCAACGCGCGGGGACTGCTTCGTCCCCCCCCCCCCCCCCCCCCCCCTGCCTACGTGTTGGTTAAGAGGCGGGCACCCCAGCTCGGTGGAATAATAAAGTTTCAATCAATCAATTTGTGCTCGCTGCAGCTTCCCAGTTTCGGTTTCGTGCGCTCTGATAGCCGAAATCGGTCGTGCCACAGTATTCGAGCAGTTATCAGGCTCTGCGTCAGCTTTGGCACATCGGTATGCGAAGCTAGGGGATTGTTTGCTCATGCAGCTTCAGTAAGGTCCCATCAAGCAGTTATCGGGCTCTGCGTCTGCTTTTCCACATCGGCCTGTACAGTTAGGGGACGCCCCGCTGATGCAACTTCGATAAGACCCATTCAAGCGGTTGTCGGGCTCTGCGTCTGCTATGCCACATCGGTCTGTACAGCTAGGGGACTCTCCGCTGGTGCAGCTTGAATAAGGTCCATTCAAGCAGTTATCGGGCTCTGCGTCTGCTATGCCACATCGGTCTGTACAGTTAGGGGACTACCCGCTGATGCAGCTTCGATAAGACCCATTCAAGCGGTTGTCGGGCTCTGCGTCTGCTATGCCACATCGGTCTGTACAGCTAGGGCACTCTCCGCTGGTGCAGCTTGAATAAGGTCCATTCAAGCGGTTGTCGGGCTCTGCGTCTGCTATGCCACATCGGTCTGTACAGCTAGGGGACTCTCCGCTGGTGCAGCTTGAATAAGGTCCATTCAAGCGGTTGTCGGGCTCTGCGTCTGCTATGCCACATCGGTCTGTACAGCTAGGGGACTCTCCGCTGGTGCAGCTTGAATAAGGTCCATTCAAGCAGTTATCGGGCTCTGCGTCTGCTATGCCACATCGGTCTGTACAGTTAGGGGACTCTCCGCTGGTGCAGCTTGAATAAGGTCCATTCAAGCGGTTGTCGGGCTCTGCGTCTGCTATGCCACATCGGTCTGTACAGCTAGGGGACTCTCCGCTGGTGCAGCTTGAATAAGGTCCATTCAAGCAGTTATCGGGCTCTGCGTCTGCTATGCCACATCGGTCTGTACAGCTAGGGGACTCTCCGCTGGTGCAGCTTGAATAAGGTCCATTCAAGCGGTTGTCGGGCTCTGCGTCTGCTATGCCACATCGGTCTGTACAGCTAGGGGACTCTCCGCTGGTGCAGCTTGAATAAGGTCCATTCAAGCAGTTATCGGGCTCTGCGTCTGCTATGCCACATCGGTCTGTACAGTTAGGGGACTACCCGCTGATGCAGCTTCGATAAGACCCATTCAAGCGGTTGTCGGGCTCTGCGTCTGCTATGCCACATCGGTCTGTACAGCTAGGGCACTCTCCGCTGGTGCAGCTTGAATAAGGTCCATTCAAGCGGTTGTCGGGCTCTGCGTCTGCTATGCCACATCGGTCTGTACAGCTAGGGGACTCTCCGCTCGCGTGCAGCTTGAATAAGGTCCATTCAAGCAGTTATCAGGCTCTGCGTCGGCTATGGCACATCTGTATGCACAGCCATGGCAATTCCCCGCTGATCCCACTTCAATAAGGTACAGTCAAGCAGTTATCAGGTTTGGCGTTGCCTATTGCGCATCGGTCTGCGCAGCTAGGAGATTCTCCACGGCTTCGAGCGATGAACGGGGGTGTTACCGGATCCAACGAATGAATTCACAGGCCCTTAGACTTTTCCCACCGGATATGAGGATGGCACTGAAACATACAAAATGTGTTTCAAGTGTGTTTTATAGTGCGTTCCTAAAATTCTCTATATGATCCTCTATATCATCTTCTATGTTCCTCTATATGATCTAAGAGCAGAGTACCAATCAGCCGGAACCAACGCTTTTCTGAATGAACAGGCGCACGTTCCAGCCATTTCCTGGCTCACAACTGCTGCTCGCATTGAAAGACCCAAAACAACCGGCCTCATTCCCACCACCGCTACGATGAGCAGCACCAGTCTGTCCGTCCGTCCATCCGCTTGTCTGTCTATGTCTGTTCGACCATCCCTCTGTCCCTCTTTCTATGCGTCCGTCGGTCCGTCTGCATGTATTTCTGCGTCTAACAAATGTGCAGTGCAAACGAAATACGATGGAACAATGAAAAACAACGTCAGCAGCATTATTTTCTTTGTCCATCGCCTTTGCTCGCGTGGGTAATTTGTTACCATGAGTTACCAACAAGGTGAAGCACTCAGCTTAATTAGGTGAGGACAAATTGTGTTGGACCTTGACAGCCTAAAAGTACGGCAAGCACCTGAGCTATATAGAGAGCCTTAAATGCACCACGACCATGCACAAGAAACGATAAACGCAACGGGCGGTTGAGGGAGGAGAGAGCGAGCTGTTATCGGGCGCCGTGGTCCTGCTTCTGCGCGTGACCTATTCACAAACGCACCGAGTCCGTGTGTTCCTCATTTACCCAGCGGAACAAGAAACGAAAATGAACAACGAGCCTCCTTCAAGGCGTCGTGTATCTTAATATGTACTACAGGAGTCCCTCCCGTTTGCTTACAAAGAAACTCCGCGCTCAGCGAAACCCACCCGCACCCTTTCGTCTCTGAAGCGGCGGCCCGGCGATAAGCGCCTACAGTCGCCCTCGCAAAGCGAGCTGCCTTCTGAAAGCCGCGCTCCGTGCACTGTACTACGGATTTCCGACACCGCTCTTCGGTGCCGTGTAAATACAAGCGGCGAGGTGCCTCCACATGACTCATGACGCCACGCCTGCCACGCGTCCGGACGCAAACGTCAGTGGTGACGTAAGCTGGGTCCCTCCCTCCCCCACCAACGGCCGCTCCCCTCAGATGGTGGGAAGCGTGTCGTCGCATGCCTTCTCGTTGCTTTCACTCTGCCCGTTATCGTGCGACTTACCTGGGCAGTGTTGCTGCTGGAAGTGCTTGCACGTTGCTTCTGCAAATGCGTGCACCACTTTGGACGCCGGAGATGGCGTTTGCCAATCAGGAAAGGTCTTTGGCCACGTTTTCCTCGAGCTAAATATGCGAACCGCATCAGTCCATCTACGTTCCACCACGACGTGCAGCGCTTGTGCGCTCACGATGTCGTCTGCTCACGAGAGCACGGACGACGCTGCGTGACGTATGACGTGAGGATAGATTTAGCGCCACAAAGCCTAAAATACCATCACACAGGAATAAAAACTAGAGCAACTCGTTCACCTTTCTTTCTGGTCATTGACAGTACACTCGTGAACCCACCCTTCCCTAAATTAACAGTAAATAGTAATTGAGTAAAACCAATATTTAGTATAATAATTTGTGCATTAGTAATTGGTTTCGCTCCAGCGCATCAGAAACGCTACTATGGGCTTCGGGTTAAGTTAGCCGCGCTTGGATAAGAATTTTGAGGTATCAAACTCAGCATAGAAAAAAAAAAATGACACGCTGAGGCTTGTATGCTTTAAGTGGGTTTTTGAGAGCCTGTGGAGATGTGTTGATGAGTGATTGTATTTATTTGGTTGAGCAGAGCCCAGATATTCGCATCCATAAGCAGCCAACGCTGTTGGCAATGCGTTGCCGAGAGGCTATCGAGCTCACCGAATGAATTGCCAAACGTTTTGCATTTCTGTAGATTGCGGATTCATCGTTCACTAACGTATGTTCGTGGTGGTGACTCAGGCGGAGCAAACCCAGCAAGCGGCTCTTTTTGAGCGACAAAAATATTTGAGGACCACCGAAACATGTAACAGTGCGGTTGAACGATGGATTTATCTTAATGTTCCCTAAATAATGATAAATAGTTAAAAGAAAAACATCACTAGAGAAATGTCTGGCGCCACCGTCTATACGGAAGCTGCGTGCGTGGTGGTTGGGAACCGTGGGTTACTACAGCACATGGATTCGTCCTTCTCGTTTCAAGTGCATGGCTTTGCAAATTGATCATATTCGACGAGATATTGCGCTATAACTGCCACAATTTGCAATGAGTATGCATGTTCGCTGAAACTTGTCGCATTCGTGCGTTTAAAAAATGATTTCTTGAAATTTAGAAAGAAAGCGCAGTAAAGAACGCCACAAGAACGTCTCAATTAAGCCACAAGCACGTAGATGAGCAAAGATCGCAGCAACATAATTTCCTCTAGTAAAATTTTAGTCGGGGACTCTGTGGAATTTATGTATATGCTGATAGCTTCAGCGGTTCGTCTTCTCCGAGTCTGATGTTGAACGTTAACAGAGTGCAGCAAGAAACGTGCTTCATCTCGCACCTGTGGCGAGCTCCGCCCGCACAGTAGCTTCGACAATGCTGCACGCTTTTGCAGGGGCGACCTTACGTGCGTGCACACTCTCTCCCCCGACATTCCAGGAGCGCGCCACGCTGTCTTGCTCTCTGGAAGGTCGCGTTACTCATCTCCTCCTCCTCCTCCTCGTCTCTCTCTCGATGCTCTCTTGTCCTGACATGCAGCTTGTCTCGGATTTCCTCCATGTTGAGCAAGCACTTGTTGCACTGTTCGCTCTCGAAGCGCGGACCCACAATGAAGGAGAGCCCGAGCGCTTCGTCCGAGCTCGAACGTGCGAGTTCTTGCGCGTGAATGTTGAACGCCACAATAAAACGTCAAGAGTTCAGAAAGAAAGCGCGCAGAAGAGTGCGAGAAATGAGCATTGTTTCTAGTCTACTGGCCTTTCGCGTAACTCTCTCTCTCTCTCTGTTTTTTTTTTTTTTTTTTTTTTTTTGTTTAACGCGAACTATTATGCTTCAGTGTGCAGGATTCGTTTTTTTTTTTTTTTTTTTTTTTTTCGGAACCGGAGAGTATGCGTCATGCAGAGTTCATATTTAGGCTAGGCTCTCCGTGTGAGCATGTGCGTGCGTTCGTGCGCATAAAGTTGCGTGCCTTGTTCTCTTCTCGCGCACTGATCCAGTGATCATCAATGCGTTTACCGGATGCTTCTGCCATTTGCTTCTAATCTCTCCTCCATGCATACCCATTTCTATAACCCCACTGCACTTGAAGAAAGTGAAACAAAAATTGTGCGTTAAGTTCAATCCCGCAAATGCAACCGTTTCACGCGTTGCCGCCGGCAGTATACAATATACAAAGGTGTATTCTTAACTGGTAAGCCCTTCGAGACACGACATTTTTTTTTTTTTTTTTTTTTTGTAGTTTGTTTCACGAGGCGCCTCGAGTATAACAAAAGAAAGGAGCCGTAAAAAAAAGAAGAAAAAAAGAAAGTTGACCCCTCCAACAACGTCCTAGCAGTTAGTTAAATTGGGTTTAGTGGCGCAAAAGTGACTAAGGCTATGCTGCGCCAAACACAGCGGGTTATAAACTAAGATATAAAAACAGCAAGGCTGTGTTGATCTATAGCTTGTGTAAAAAGCCGGTGTCGCCTAAAAATTTATGCACGTCAGATAATGGCACTAGTGGATCGTTTAAGACTAAAACAGGGTGTAAAGGTATGTGCGATTTGTACAAGTTCTGCGATCGTTTTGGCCTGTGTGTTTCAATGTGTGTACACCCATGAGCAAAAGTATACTGACCACAGGGTCACTAAAAAAACTGAATTTCTTCGTAATTAACAAGCATAAACTGGAATTGACGAGTACACTGAAAAGTTCCCAATGCCAAGTTTAGACTGCAGTCCTCAATTTCAATCCCTGGTCCGTATACGTTTGTTCACGGGTGTACATTTCAGTAAAATCTGCATAGCCGTTAGCGGTTCCTGGCACTTCTCTCATGTTGGTGGGTCTTCTTTTCTAAGTAAAAAATTGTGTGTAAGGTGTGTGTACCCATTCCTTAGTCGGCATGAAACTACTTCAATAAATCGTTCCTGGTGGTTGCATGACTTCCACTCGCCATGTACGGTTTAGTAAGATGTAGCATGTGTACACAATGGTCCCATTCGTGTTGCCATTTTGTCAATAAAGCCTTCCGAATGGCTCGGATACTATCTTTGTATGGAAGTGTTGTGTTCGTTATGCATTTGTACATTGATATGGATGCGAATCTATCTATCTGCTGCTTCCTTACCTGGAATCCCAACATGGCTTGGAACCCAGCAGAAACGAATTGATTTCCCGTATTTGTTAAAAGCCACCATATTTAAAATATCCTTGAGCAGGGGTTCACACTCAGATTTTAGATGTAGAGCGCTTAGTGTGTTTAACGAATCAGTGTATATGACTCTATTGTCGTGCTTGTCAGCGATAATTTTTTTATCTATACAGTCCATACTGCATAAACTTCAGCAGTGAAAACAGGCATACTTTGGTAATCGAATACTTGTTTCCCAATTTTTCGATACGGCCCCCTCTCCCACGTGTTCTTGTGTTTTAGGGCCATCAGTGCACAATTCCGTGTAATTTTTATATTTGTCCTGAAGAGCGCGGGAATTTTGTATTATGTGTTCTTGCGGGGGGGTGTCTCTTCTCTTTATAGTGTCAATGTCCGGTCACATAACTTTGTAAAGTCCCACCACAGGGACAATCGCGACTTTTTAGCAACCTGGAGGACCTCATGGGGAATGTCATAATCCCGACAATATGCCTGGTATCTTAGGACAATCGGCTTAATCATGTTCGGTTTATTTCTATAGTGTAACCGTGAATTGCACTGTGTGACGATGTTGCAGCGTACGTGTTGTGGTGATGACTGTATCTTGAGCGTGTAGGAAAATGTAAATAACGCTCTGCGCTGCTGTAATGGGGGCTCATTGCAGTCGACGTATAAACTTTGGATAGGTGATGTTCTGTAAGCACCACTTGCCCGTCGCCGTCCAAGGTCATGTATTGGCTCAGTTAAGTCGTCGAATGCAAGACTGTCTGGCTGGGCCGTAAACTACGCAGCCGTAGTCCAGAAGGCTACGCACAACAGACCGGAAAATACGTAAGAGGCACGTTCGGTCGGAACCCCAGTGCTTATGGGATAACACATTCAGAATATTTAACGCCTTATTTGCTCTTACTTTTGTTGTCTGTATATGAGTGAGGAAGTTTAGTTTTTTATCGAAGATTGCTCTCAAGAATCTATATTCTTGTTTTACCGGCAACGCCACGTCATTCAACTTTAGAACTGTGTCTAAATGCAACCACCGTTTTTGCCAGAACAGCACTGAAACATTTTTTTTGAGTAGAGAAGCGCAAGCCATTTGTGTCAGCCCATTGTGTTAGCTTATTAATTGTGATCTGGAACTGCCTTTCATATGCTGGTACATTTGAGGCACGGCACGCTATTTGCAGATCGTCGACGTATATGGAGTGCATAACTGAGGGGGGAATGACTTTGTTAATGGAGTTCATTTTTACTATAAAGAGTGTTGTGCTAAGTATTCAACCTTACGGCAAGCCGTTTTCCTGAATAAAGTATGCGCGAGAGCACAGTGCCTAGACGGATTTGGAATGTTCTGTTGGACATGAAATCAGCGAGACAGTTCAGCATTTTGCCACGGATTCCTAAAGCAGCGAGGTCACTTAAGATTCCAAATCTCCAAGTGGTGTCATGCGCTTTTTCTAGATCGAAGAAAACTGTCAGGCAGTATTGCTTGTGTAAGAATGCTTCACGTATTTCATGTTCAAGTCGGACGAGGTGGTCAGTCGTTGAGCAGCCATTTTTATACCCACATTGATTAAAATAAATAAGGTTCTGCGTTTCAAGAATGAATGTCAATCTCGCATTCACGATTTACCTCACGACAATCACGATATACCTAAACAGCTTGATCAAGGCAATGTCAAGTCGTAAGCTGCTTGGAGATGTGGGGGATTTACCTGCTTTTAAAAAAAGCCGCAACTATATACTAGCTGCGTTTAATTAAAATAATTAATTTAATTATGGGCTTTTACGTGCCAAAACCACGATCTGATTATGAGGCACGCCGTAGTGGGGGACTCCGGGAATTTGGACCACCTGGGGTTCTTTAACATGCACCTAAATCTAAGTACACGGGTGTTTTCGCATTTCGCCCCCATCGAAATGCGGCCGCCGTGGCCGGGATTCGATCCCGCGACCTCGTGCTCAGCAGCCCAACACCATAGCCACTGAGAAACCACGGCGGGTTATATACTAGCTGCGTTTTCCCATTTTTTTTTGGCATAATTCCAGATTCAAATACCTTATTGAAAAACTTAAGGAGAGCGTTGTATTATTCGTTAGACGCACACGCAGTTGGTGATTTCTCCTTTTCTGCTGACAGTTTGTATTTTAAGAACCTGTTTGAATAGTTCGCCGAGCTAGAGATGTTATCGAAGTGCTCCCCAATTACATTCGCTTGTTATTGTAGTGATGCCTGAGTGCCTGAATGCGTAAGTAAGTGTATCGTGTATGATGAGTAGTCCCCTCTAAACTTCCCGACCTGTTCCCACATCCTTTTGGATGTAATAGTGCTATTAATTGTAGATATGTATTTCTGCCATGACAATTTTTCAGCTTGTCTCCGAATATATCGGGCTTTCGTTTTGGCTTGTTTGAAATTGAGGAGGGTGCTATGCGTTGGGTATCCACGCAAGTTTCCCCAGGCCTTATTTTGCTTCTTTTTTGCTTCCGTCCATTCATGTGTCCACCAAGGATTCAGTTTTTTTCGTACAATTTCAGAAGGCTGAGGAATAGTCTTTTCAGCTGCGGCAATAAAGTAAATTTTTCGTTAATTTTATCAATGCTTACATCCGTCATAATAAGCTCCTCCAGCCTGACACTTTCTGCGAAAACAGACCAGTCTGCCAGTTGTAATTTCCAACGGCGGGTTTATGAAGTATAATGGGCAAAGTTGATAAGAGATTAATTATGGCAGGCAAATAAATGATCACTGCCATATGAGTTGTCTAGTACTTCCCATTTAAAATTGGTAAAAAGAGACGTTGAGCAAAAGGATAAATCAAGGCAACTAAGATTACGACAGCTTGGCGAAAAGTATGTTGGGGCAACTGAGCTCAAAAGACAAATGTTATTCGTTAAAATGAAGTCTACGATAAGTTGCCCTCATTGGTCAATTTTATCGCTACCCCAAAGGGTGCAGTGAGCATTATTATCTCCTACTAAAACAGGAGGTTCCGGCAACTGGTCTGTTAAATTTTCCAGGTCTTGGGCTGTGAAATGGGTATGGGGTGGAATGCACAGTCAGCAGACGGTGGCAGTTTGAGATGATAAAACGATGACGGCTACAGCCTCGTACCGGGTATTTAGTAAAACGCTCCGTGTAGGGCCTTGCACAACAATAGCGACTCATCCAGATGGACGGCTGGAGTGCTCTGCGTGTGCGTGCGCATTCGCATAAGTATGTCTGCCTTGTTGTGACCCAGTGCTCATCAATGCGTCTTCCGGTTGCTTCTGCTATTTACTCCTAATCTTTCGTTGATACATATTCCTATTACCCCACTGCCCGTGAAGAAAATAATGACAACAACAAAAATTGCGCGATAAGTGCAATCCCAGAAACGCAACCGTTTCACACGTTGCCGACGGCAGTACAGTATAAAAAGGTGCATTCTTAATTCGTAAGCCGTTTGAGGTACATTTTTTTTTTGTCGTTTGTTTCACGAAGCGCCTCGAGTGTAACAAAATAAAAGAGCCGTTAAAAAAATGAAGGAAGGAGGCTGGCCGCTCCAAAAACGTCCTAACCCAATTGTAAAATATTGCAAGACTTCTCCCTACAAAACTTCAAGGGGAGCGGGAGAGCAGCATGTCCGCGACGTTTGTGACCTTCAGAAGCGACAACGCCCTTCGCCCTTGACCCACACGTATACGACATCACGGCTGTAGCGCTTTGAATGCGTGAAACGATCAAGTGCGAAGTTAAAAGGCCTCCTCTGGTCACACATAGAGTGCGTGCACGTTGCTCTTCAAAATACGGAGTGTCCCATACCTTACCGGTGTACGCAATGTTACAGAGGACACTGAACATTTTATCAGGCACTGAACAGTCTGTCATTGCTCAATGCACTGCTCATTACCAGGCACTGAGCAGTGCATTGCTCAATGTTAATGTACTCTTTCTGCGCACCTGTATACGGATGAACGCACCCTCAGTGTCTTTCACTCTTTTTCTTGCTCTCTTTCTTTCCTTGCTAAGGAAATCGAATCTCTGCTGAAGCGGCCACATTTAGAAGGGGGCCGAAATGGGGGAAAAAAAATCACAGCATATCCACGGGGTGAATGATGATGAGTGGGCGAAGCTCCGGAGGGAATCATCGGATCTCCCGCTTAAGGGGACGCTAGCACAAACGCGTTAGAGACGTGCAGTACTCTCTAGTAAGGGGGAGCGGCCACAGCGTCTTACGCAGCCATTTACACATGCCGGAACGTGCACCGCGTTTGCCGACGCCATCACATGACTGCTGAGAGAGTATACCCCCCGTATTCATAAACGCTCCTCGACTTGAACTTGACTTGCCACCGCCTTGGGCAGCGCGTTCGAAACGCGTTGAAGGTAAGGCGGAGAGGCCACAGCGTCTTACACCAGCTTCTTACACGGGCCGTAACGCGCTAGCACAAACGCGTTAGAAACGCGCTAGTAACGCGGCCTTTCGTTAATGTTGAGTATTTATTGCCATCGTGGTGCTTGTGTCTATGTGTGCTTCGTGGCGTAGTGGGCTAACGCCGCGCGCTCGAAGCGAGGGGTCCCTGGTTCGATTCCGCGCTACGGACACAACTTCGGAATTTTTTTTCTCATTTTTCTCAGACTGGTTACACACTACTACTACGACGAGGGACGAACGGGTGCCGCTTTAAGGAGCTTCGCCCCTAAAAAAACGCCCGTGTACTGTGCGTTGGGCGCACCTTAAAGAACTCCAGCGGGTCGAAATTAATCCGGAGTCCCCCCACTTCGGCGTTCCCGGGGCCAGAATAGTTCGTTGTTGGGCTAGTTGGTTTTCCATAACTGAACAAGTAACTTAGCGCAAATAAAAAGAAACACAGACACAAGAAAGGGAGACAAAGACAATCGCAACATAGCGCTTGTCTTTGTCTCCCTTTGTCTGTTTTTTTTTTTTTTTTTTTTTTTGCGCTAAGTTACGTGTTCCAGAGCCAGTGGCAGCACAACAGATTCATGCTACCATGACGTCTCAAATGGGCATTCCTAAAGTGCTTCCCACGAAGCGACCCCTTCACCAACGCCCGCCGAGACGACGACGGCGACCAGCACTGATTATTGACGGGCAAACGAAGAAGTGCCCTTCGAGGTGACAGCAACCGCCGCATTCTGTGGAAGCGGTAACGACTGTCAAGGCCAGGGCTCCTCAATTCCCAATTTCCTTGTGGTTGCGTCGTATGTGGGGGCGATTGCGCAACATCAGAGGCAGAGTTTAGCACGTTGGTGCCACATATCACGGGCGGAGTGCTGCGAACCCTTCGACCCTTATGACTGACCGTGACAGAGTAATCGAATTCCCTCGTATAGTGACCTAGGCAAAACGATGGCTTACAAAATGGGATATTTGGTGCAGTGTAGAGTGTGCTGACAGGTGTGCGTGCTTATAAATGTAGTGAGAGCAGACAT